>NC_089761.1:60409272-60486772 GCF_040412425.1 Macrobrachium rosenbergii
CCTGCGGATGCCCCACATGCCATTGCCCGGCCCTCGTGGAATTCCCACACGTTGGCCTTCTTGAGAAGTCCCCATCGCCGTGCCCTTGCATCCTAAGGCGTGGAAGAACTCGCCCTCAGAAATCGCAAGTCATCCACGGACCCCTTTCTGCGCTGGGCGCTGGAAACAAAAATTACGGTAAAGTCACTCTGGAAAACCTCCATTCAGTCACGCTTTTCCTCGTAACATTTACTTGAATTGAGCGCCATTAATCAACGAATCCCTTGTCAGATGTCCGTTGCCTCTAGCATCAGCAGTACTAAGTCCTTATTAATTCATCGAAGCCCTTTGGCACCCTCAGTGCAGCTTGATTCATTATTCTTTTGTCTATTTTTCATTACTGGCGTATAATGTGCATATCTCTCATTTCAGAGGACCCTATTTCGTGGAAGCTTCTTGGACTGTGTCTGGAATCCCCAGTTTCATTCATCCCGTAGGAATTCCCTTCAGGATCAATAATCTACTTGCGTTCCTCTTTCCCGTACTAAAGTCATTTATGTAAACACACTCCTTTAAATTTGCCCACGTGTTTTACATAATATTTCCCTCAGTAACAAGAGCCCTACGCTCATATGAAATTCCCCTTCGTTTTCCTCTTTTTTACGTTTTCCTGGACCCACGAAGTCAGAACCACAAGGCTAAATTACCTTAAATTGTTGCTACCTGTCTCACAGAGAATATTTCAAACTAAATCGCCAGGAAAAACGTAAAATAATAATAATAATAATAATAATAATAATAAACTGTAAGTACAAAATTCGTCTTTCCCTCATATTCTGTAAGAAGCTCGAAGGCAAAAAGCTCTCTCTCTCTCTCTCTCTCTCTCTCTCTCTCTCTCTCTCTCTCTCTCTCTCTCTCTGTCCGTAATAATTCATAAAAAAAATTTCACTCTCTTAAGTAAGGACAACTGTTATCTCTCTCTCTCTCTCATTCATAGTTAGCGCAACCTGTTTCTCTGTATGTCTTTAACTGTACAGTAGATAATTTTAGAGTGTTCTAATTTTACCTGTACCATTTACAAACTGTAAATGTGCCGTTCTAAAACATAGAGATATAGAGCATTTCAGAACAAAGAGAAAGAGACAGAATAAAGTTTTTATAAACGAGGTTGAGAAGACTTTGAAAAATAGATTGGCAGAATGGGGAGTGAGAGAAAAATAGGCTACTAATCTTCACACTCTCTTATATTTTTAAATCAACCATTTATTTCTTTTTTTTAAGGTAATGTATTAAGTTAACTTTTAAATGAAATTACAGTAACTTTAATTTCATTTAAAAGTTAGTTTAATACTGAATTTCCATCTTGTAATATCTAACATAAGAATAACTCTCTCTCTCTCTCTCTCTCTCTCTCTCTCTCTCTCTCTCTCTCTCTCTCTCTCTCTCTCTCTCTCTCTCTCTCTCTCGTGTTATTCACTCTGTCTCCGTGATAATTGATAAATAATTTCACACGTAAGTAAGGACAACCCGTATCTCTCTCTCTCTCTCTCTCTCTCTCTCTGTTCATGGTTAGTTCTCACACATTGTTACAACTTATTATTTCTCTGTACATCTTTACCTGTACAGTAGATAGTTTAAATTGACCTAATTTTACTTGTACCATCACTAAGTGTAAATGCGCTTAGTGTGGCAAATATGTTCTACAACATAAAGACATAATAACCAAGAGCGTATTAGTAAAAATAAAAATAAAAAGCATTTCAGAACAAAGAGAAACAGACTTAGAATAAAGAAGTTATTAAAAAGAGGTTGAGAAGACTTCTAAAAATAGATTGGTCAGAAGGGGAGAGGGAGAGAAATTCTCTTCGGGTAATGTATTAAGCTAACTTTTAAATGAAATGACAGTAACTTTTTAATTTCATTTAAAAGTTACCTTAATAATTTTAGATTGTCTAATTTACCTGTACCATTTACAAATCAAAATATGCCATTCTAAAACATAGAGATATAGAGCATTTCAAAACAGTTATATTTCAGAATAAAGAGTTTTAAAAACGAAGTTGAGAAGACTTAAAATAGACGGGCAGAATGAGAGAGAGAAAATAGGCTACTAATCTTTCACACACTCTATATTTTAAATCAACCATTTATTTCTTTTTTTAAGGTATCGATAGTTAACTTTTAAATGAAATTACAGTAACTTTAATTTACTTAAAAGTTAGTTTAATACTGAATTTCCATCAGATAATATCTAACATAAGAATAACCTCTCTCTCTCTCTCTCTCTCTCTCTCTCTCTCTCTCTCTCTCTCTCTCTCTCTCTCTCTCTCGTGTTATCTACCACACGAAGTAACAACCTGCATTCTCTCTCTCTCTCTCTCTCTCTCTCTCTCTCTCTCTCTCTCTCTCTCTCTCTCTCTGTTCAGGGTTAGTTCTCACACATTGTTGCAGCTTATTATTTCTCTGTACATCTTTACCTGTGCAGTAGATAGTTTAAATTGACCTAATTTTACCTGTGCTGTCTACGAAGCGTAAATGCGCTAGTGTGGCAAATACGTTCTAAAACATAAAGACATAATAACCAAGAGTTGTACAGTAAAAATAAAAATAAAAAGCATTTCAGAACAAAGAGAAACAGACATAGAATAAAGAAGTTGAGCAGCAAAGAGGTTGAGAAGAAATAGATTGTCAGAAGGGGAGAGAGAGAAATTCTCTTCCAACTCTCTATTTTTATGTCAACCATTTATTTCTTTTTTTTGAGGGTAATGCATTAAGCTAACTTTTCAATGAAATTACAGTAACTTTAATTTCATTTAAAAGTTAGCTTAATAATTTTAGATTGTTCTAATTTTACCTGTACCATTTACAAACTGTAAATATGCCATTCTAAAACATAGAGATATAGAGCATTTCAAAACAAAGAGACAGAATAAAGAAGTTTTAAAAAACGAGGTTGAGAAGACTTCAAAAATAGATTTTAGTGAATGGGAGAGAGAGAAAAATAGGCTACTAATTCACACACTCTTATATTTTTAATCAACCATTTATTTCTTTTTTTAAGGTAATGTGAGTTAGTTAACTTTTAAATGAAATTACAGTAACTTTAATTTCTACTTAAAAAGTTAGTTTAATACTGAATTTCCATCGTATAATACTTCCAACATAAGAATAACTCTCTCTCTCTCCTCTGTTATTCACTTTGTCTCCTGATAATTGATAAATAATTTCACTCGTGAAGTAAGTGACAAACCTCGCATCTCTCTCTCTCTCTTCTCTCTCTCTCTCTCTCTCTTGTTCATGGTTAGTTCTCACACATTGTTACAACTTATTATTTCTCTGTACATCTTACCTGTACAGTAGATAGTTTAAATTGACCTAATTTTTTACTTCACCATCTACTATAATTAGTGTAAAATATGTTCTACAACATAAAGACATAATAACCAAGAGTTGTATTAGTAAAAATAAAAAAAATAAAAAGCATTTCAGAACAAAGAGAAACAGACATAGAATAAAGAAGTTATTAAAAAGAGGTTGAGAAGACTTCTAAAAATAGATTGGTCAGAAGGGGAGAGGGAGAGAAATTCTCTTCCAACTCTCTATTTTTTTGTCAACCATTTATTTCTTTATGGGTAATGTATTAAGCTAACTTTAAATGAAATTACAAATAACTTTAATTTCATTTAAAAGTTAATTAATAATTTTAGATTGTTCTAATTTCAATTGTACCATTTACAAACTGTAAATATGCCATTCTAAAACATAGAGATATAGCATTTCAAACAGCAGACAGAATAAAGAAGTTTTAAAAACGAGGTTGAGAAGACTTCTAAAAATAGACGGGCAGAATGGGGAGAGAGAGAAAAATAGGCTACTAATCTTCACACACTCTTATATTTTTAAATCAACCATTTATTTCTTTTTTTTAAGGTAATAGATATTAACTTTTTAAATGAAATTACAGTAACTTTAATTTCATTTAAAAGTTAGTTTTCTAACACTGAATTTCCATCGTATAATATCTAAACATAAGAATAATATCTCTCTCTCTCTCTCTCTCTCTCTCCTCTCTCTCTCTCTCTCTCTCTCTCTCTCGTGTTATTCACTCCCACCTCCGTGATAATTGATAAATAATTTCACTGTAAGTGCGGACAACCCGTGACTTCTCTCTCTCTCTCTCTCTCTCTCTCTCTCTCTCTCTCTCTCTCTCTCTCTCTCTCTCTCTTTGTTCATGGTTGTCTCACACATTGTTACAACTTATTATTTCTCTGTACATCTTACCTGTACAGTAGATAGTTTAAATTCGACCTAATTTTACTTGTACCATCTACTAAGTGTAAATGCGCTTAGTGTGCAAATATGTTCTACAACATAAAGACATAATAACCAAGAGTTGTATTAGTAAAATAAAAAAATAAAAGCATTTCAGAACAAAAGAGAAACAGACTTAGAATAAAGAAGCATAAAAGAGGTTGAGAAGACTTCCAAAAATAGATCGGTCGGAAGGGGAGAGGGAGAGAAATTATTATCTTCCAACTTTCTATTTTTATGTCAATCATTTATTTCTCTTTTCAAGGGTAATCTATTAAGCTAACTTTTAAATAAAATTACAGTAACTTTAATTTCATTTAAAAGTTACCTTAATAATTTTAGATTGTTCTATTCTACCTGCACCATTTACAAACTGTAAATGTTATCTCTAAACATAGAGATATAGAGCATTTCAAAAACAAAGAGACAGAATAAAGACGCTTTTTAAAAATCCAGGTTGAGAAGACTTCTAAAAATAGATTGAGAGAATGGGGAGAGAGAGAAACAGCTACCAATCTTCACACACTCTATATTTTTAAATCAACCATTTATTTCTTTTTTAAGGTAATGATAGTTAACTTTTAAAATGAAATTACAGTAACTTTTTAATTTCATTTAAAAGTTAGTTTAATACTGAATTTCCATCGTATAATATCTAACATAAGAATAACCTAAACTCGTAAGTGCAAGTAAGGACAACCTGTATCTCTCTCTCTCTCTCTCTCTCATGGTTAGTTCTCACACATTGTTACAACTTATTATTTCTCTGCACGTCTTTACCTGTACAGTAGTTAGTTTAAATTGACCTAATTTTACTTGTACCATCTATGAAGTGTAAATGCGCTAGTGTGGCAAATATGTTCTACAACATAAAGACATAATAACCAAGAGTTGTATTAGTAAAAATAAAAAAAATAAAAAGCATTTCAGAACAAAGAGAAACAGACATAGAATAAAGAAGTTATTAAAAAGAGGTTGAGAAGACTTCTAAAAATAGAAGGGGAGAGGGAGAGAAATTCTCTTCCAACTCTCTATTTTTATGTCAACCATTTATTTCTTTTTTAAGGGTAATGTATTAAGCTAACTTTTAAATGAAATTACAGTAACTTTAATTTCATTTAAAAGTTACCTTAATAATTTTAGATTGTTCTAATTTTACCTGCACCATTTACAAACTGTAAATGTGCCATTCTAAAACATAGAGATATAGAGCATTTCAGAACAAAGAGAAAGAGACAGAATAAAGAAGTTTTAAAAACGAGGTTGAGAAGACTTCTAAAAATAGACTGGCCGAATGGGGAGAGAGAGGAAAATAGGCTACTAATCTTTACACACTCTTATATTTTTAAATCAACCATTTATTTCTTTTTTTTAAGATTTAAAAGTTAGTTTAATACTGAATTTCCATCGTGATAATACTTCCAACATAAGAATAACTCTCTCTCTCTCTCTCTCTCTCTCTCTCTCTCTCTCTCTCTCTCTCTCTCTCTCTCTCTCTCTCTCTCTCTCTCTCTCTCTCTCTCTCTCTCTCTCTCTCTCTCTCTCTCTCCTCTCTTGTGTTATCTAATTTGTTCCTGATAATTGATAAATAATTTCACACGTATAAGCAAGGACAACCCGCATCTCTCTCTCTCTCTCTCTCTCTCTCTCTCTCTCTCTCTCTCTTGTTCAGGTTAGTGCTCACACATTTTTACAACTTATTATTTCTCTGTACATCTTTACCTGTACAGTAGATAGTTTAAATTGACTCCAATTTTATTTGTAATGATCTTACGTATGTAAATGCATGTGTGGCAAATATGTTCTACAACATAAAGACATAATAAATCCAAGAGTTGTATTAGTAAAAATAAAAAAAATAAAAGCATTTCAGAACAAAGAGAAACAGACATAGAATAAAGAAGTTATTAAAAAGAGGTTGAGAAGACTTCTAAAAAATAGATTGGTCAGAAGGGGAGAGGGACAGAAATGCTCTCTTCCAACTCTCTATTTTTATGTCAACCATTTATTTTTCTTTTTAAGGGTAATGTATTAAGCTAACTTTTGAATGAAATTACAGTAACTTTAATTTCATTTAAAAGTTACCTTAATAATTTTAGATTGTTCTAATTTACCTGTACCATTTACAACTGTAAATATGCCATTCTAAACATAGAGATATAGCATTTCAAAACAAAGAGACAGAATAGCAGTTTTAAAACGAGGTTGAGAAGACTTCTAAAAATAGACGGGCAGAATGGGGAGAGAGAGAAAAATAGGCTACTAATCTTCACACACTCTTATATTTTTAAATCAACCATTTATTTCTTTTTTTTAAGGTAATGTATTAAGTTAACTTTTAAATGAAATTACAGTAACTTTAATTTCATTTAAAAGTTAGTTTAATACTGAATTTCCATCGTATAATATCTAACATAAGAATAACCTCTCTCTCTCTCTCTCTCTCTCTCTCTCTCTCTCTCTCTCTCTCTCTCTCTCTCTCAGAAGTAAGGACAACCTTGTATCTCTCTCTCTCTCATGGTTAGTTCTCACATTGTTACAACTTATTATTTCTCTGCACGCCTTACCTGTACAGCAGTTAGTTTGAATTGACCTAATTTTACTTGTAAATTCATCTATGAAGTGTAAATGCGTTTATGTGGCAAATATGTTCTACAACATAAAGACATAATAACCAAGAGTTGTATTAGTAAAAATAAAAAATAAAAAGCATTTCAGAACAAAGAGAAAGAGACATAGAATAAAGAAGTTATTAAAAAGAGGTTGAGAAGACTTCTAAAAATAGATTGGTCGGAAGGGGAGAGGGGGAAAAATTCTTCCAACTTTCTATTTCTGAGTCCAGTCCCGTGTCAGCCGGTGAAATTCCATTATAGCACTAATTTCTGTGGCATAATATGCGTTAGATATACCAGAGAAAAAGAGCTTTCAGGAAAGCTGGGGTTACACCCCAGATCGAGCCTTCTCTTAGGAAGACATCGGTATAACGGTATGGGTGAGTGAAAGATCACTACCACGGAGTCTTGCTCCAAAGATCTCTCCCCTATCAAAACCCCAGAACAGAGCGTGAGCCGCTACAGCCCCTACAATCTAACACCCGCCAGCTCGGGCGACACCAGCGCCACCTACCTCATTCCATTTTCTAGCACGATAAATACCTTTTCTTTGTGTGCTCGTATTTCGGATTTATTTCATCTTTCGCCATGTCAATGAGCAGCTTACCATCTCCAAGTTAAGTACCATCTATTGTGGGTTTTGTTCTATATTTTGGGCTGTTATGGTCTCTGCCTTTTTATAAATATTGAGATCTTACATGACACCACAGCGCTCCTCCGCAGCCATGTCGATCGCGAGGCTAATTCCCATCAGTTCTTTCTGTTGGGGTTGTCTCCTTGTCGTTATAGTTGTTATTTTTGCCCCATGGTTCTCCCCTCCTGGCTGGTTCATGTGGCCCCCTTTTTCAAATTTTATTGGCTCATCGCCTTTTGAGGGTGATGCCCCTGTCCAGGTACCCCCAGGTTGGGTTCCTTATTATTTTTAGTCTGTATTAGGCTAATTATTTTATTCTTGGCGATGGTGCTCTCTGTTTAATTTATTTTATTCATTGTTTACCTCCTCGTGGTAGCGGCAGCCTCAGATCTAACCGCTGCCCCGAGGTAGGCTACGCACCCTATTGAGCACATTTTTGTTTCCATGTTTGTGTGATGGTTATTTAGTGGAGTAGGCTTGTTTTGCTTCCATCCCCTTGCCCTGGGTGTGAGATCATCAGGCTGAGGGAGTTTTGCTTGCTGTTTCCTCCGGTCGCTTTTTTTGTGGGCAGAGTGGAGCCCCTTAGTCTCTCTTCCTTCATTTGGGGAATAGAGTTCTTTGATGGTTTCCTCTAGGCTAGTCGCTTCCTTGCCCCCTCTTCTCGATCCCGGTTGGTTCGCACAAAATTCTCTCCTGTTTGCTTCCTCCTCCCTCCGCACTCCTTCCATCTTTCCTAGCCTGTACTAGTTAGGGTCCCTATTTCTGGCTTTGCCTAGCAGGAGTCAAGATCAGGCTTGGTCGCCTCCCTTTTGTAGTGGCCACCCTCCTAAGTTTCATTTTTCTTGAGTGGTGTATGTGTGCAGTTGAGCTGGTTATATATTTTCCCCTGTCTCCTGTTCTCTTCTTCGTAGCCTACCACTCCCTACTCCACCCCCTCCCCACCCTCCAGCCTGTTCTACTGGGTGTATGGTGACTAGATGATGCTTTCTCCGAAGTTCAGGGACTCTCCATTTGGTAGAGGGATTCATTCCTCCCATACAGTCCTCAGCATCGCTTGTGTTGGTGTTGGTGGTCTGCTTTGATCAGAGTCCACAACTGTTCAACACTCTATCCCACACTTCTTTCCTCCCGCCGGGTTACTTCTGGCTGGGTTAATATACTTGTTCGGCTTATGTTATGTATATATAATGAAAGATCTTGCCCACCTTGTTTCCCTCTGGTGGGGAAGTAAGTGAGAAGGGACTGATAATTATAGGAGCGGATCCTCCGGTCTCCGGGAGCATTTGCCCTTTGTACCATCACTTGTTTAATGTTGGTTGTTTATGAATATACATATTTAGATAAGTGTAAGCGACCTAACGGAGTACTCTCTCATTTATATATATATACGCAGTCCGTTCTACACCCGCGCCGTTATTTTACTGGCAACCCTTGGCGGTGAGTTCTTGTTGTCTCATTCCTTTCATTCCCCCGGAGATTCGCCTGAAGCCTTTACCTTCCACTCTGTGTATTTTAGTTTCTATTGGCCTAGTTTATGATAAGGATTTTCCGCCGAGTATTCGGTTGCAGTTGAAATTCCCAGCCTTGCCGCTTTTTAGATTGCTGAGTGGTAGGTTCATGTACTTTTCCACTTACAGACTGTTCGCTGTGAGGAGCCGGGTATACCGTCACTACAAACAACCTTGGTTTGAACACGCAGTGTGCCTGACCCACGCTGGTTGTGCGTCCGCTCGACATCTTTGTAGTATGGCACCTGGATGGTTGTGAGGTTTGCTTCTCGCTTGTGCGCAACCGTCTGTGATGAGTCAGTAAGTGACAGTCTTCCTCCGCTTTACGCCCTCATATTGGAATATTGCTTACGCGGTTCCTGGACCGTTTTTTCGCCCTGGCTAATTGCTGTTTACAGGCGGACTAGTCCTCCAAGAAATCAGCCTGAATCCCTCCGGCCTGGGTGGCTGGGCTGTGAAATGTTCCATCGGGAGCTCCTACGCCTCGACGCTGCTGAGGGACCTGCTCACCCGCGCACGGGTGGCGCGCCGAGTGCCAGCATCTTGCCACCCCATCATCCAGCAGATCCGGATGCGACCCAGCCACCCTGGGTGGAGGTCTCACGTGCACAGGTTTCAGAGGACGCCGCCTCTTGGACTTAGACCTGGAACCCAGAATAATAGAATGCGACCAGGTGGTAAGAGAAGAGGTAGGTGAGGTTGTTGGGCGGCCCCTTTTTGACTCCCCAGCTTCTTCCATTTCTTCCTTTTCAGGCTTTGGGAAGTCTTCCTCCTGGGTGATAGAGCTCCATCAGCTATCCTCAAGTTGAAGTTGAAGACTTCATGAAGGCGAAGGGCTATAAGTCCTCGCCCTCCAAGAAAGCACGCTTTTCCCGTCATAGGCCCAGCACCTGTAGCCTCCGGGAGCAAGTCTGGTTCCGCAAAGGCGCGAGAAGAGGGCAGCAAAACCAAGCCCTCTCGCCAGCCTGCCTTTGACGCGAGGCCGCTGCAAACCAGCGCTTTTTAAAAGGTTCACGGAGGAAGACGGCCACCAAGCCCAACAAGATACTGCAAAGTTTGCCAATTATGACAATATATCGGCGGAATGGCTAAACCACCCCAGCCGAACTTCAGTATGTCATTCCCCGACACAGCGACCTCCCGCCTTTCGGGATGTCGGGTAACCCTTGGCTACTCCGGCCATCCAACATGCATGGCAAATCCTACAATTGAAGGTCTTGGCAATGAGACGGTTAAGGAATTAGAATTCTTCCCCGCCGATCTCTTGCCCCCCTACCCAGGCTTCGTAAGATTAACAGAGGAAGCATGGGTACGCTCTGATAAGGTTCCTAGAGACGTCGTCTCCTAGGGACCAAGCTCAGTCGGCCTCCCACGACTCTGACGGAGTGGCAGGCAGATAACACAAAGTTGAGGCTCCCTTTCAAGGCAATCTCACCATGTTTGCCCTTGGGAGACAACTTACCCACCCCCTCTGTTTGAACAAAGTCTGGCTACCGCCCGAAAGTGCTTTGAAGGTAATCCATTACCGCAGCTGAGGAATAGACCTCACCCTGGTATTCGGGAAGTGACGAAGTTCTGATGGATGTTCATCCACTTTCACTGTCGGAAGTTGGACCCCTTCTGTGCTTCTCACAGTTTAGTGAACAGCTCCCAAGCTGCCGGAATCTTGCAAAGGCGGAGTTTGATGCCCAGACTAAGCCAGCCCGGTCCCTGAACTCCGCCTGCCTCACGGGAAGCCACTGCCGCCTCCCGCGCTGATTCTAGCCATTTTTTCAAGCCTTGGTTGTCTCGTTAGCTGGTTTTCAGTCTGAATCTTTTGAATTCATCATGGCCAGACTGGAATGCAGAAATTAATTTTGCTGATGCCACTATCCGTCACGAGCTCAACAAGCTCAGAAAAGAGTTTCCGATCTAGCCTAACCTCTTCCCAGAAGAAGATGAGGCGCTTAATGTTATGGCTGAGGCTACAAGGGCCATCCAGAGTCTGCGCTCGCTGGGGCATTTCTGCCTACAAGCGAAGACCAGAATCTGCGGCCCCCAGACGAGGGAGGCAAACGTTTCAGGAGGCATAAGAGGCCCCACCATCAGGCGGTAGTTCGCCGCCCCGTCTCGCAGTGGCACAGCCTCCACCTCAAAGCGCTCACTCCCTACCAATATGTGCTGGTCCACCAGCTCATTCCTTTGCTGCGCTCGTATGTTGCTTCCCAGCATACAACCCCACCTATGAGGGCCGTGGATACTTTCACGGCCTTAACAGGATCGCAAGGGGGAGAAGAGGCAGGGCCCCTCATAGAGGAAAAGCAAACACCACCCCAAGAGGAAAACCTGGACGTGGTAGAGGGGAACAAACCACTCCCTCCCACTGAGAGAACATATAGGTGGTCGCCTGTATTGGTTCAGGATTCAATGGACCTTCAGCCCTGGGCACACAGCATTGTGTCCAAAGGTCTGTGGATGGAGCTGGGATCAAGGACCTCCTCCTCCAACCAGGTTTTACCAGCCACCCTCATCAATCCTACAGGATTACGGGCAGAATTGCTCAACAAACAAGCACAAAGAAAGTAAGGCACCTAAAGTTTCAAGGCAGGTTATTCACTGTTCCCAAAAGACTGATCACAAAGAGTGATCCTGGATCTGTCGCGCTCTAAATCTCTACATAAAATGCACAAATTCTCGCATGCCACGGTAGCCTGTGGTAATGGACTTACCGCATGGAGCCGTCACCACCTCTTATCGATCTTTCAGGACGCTTATTATCACACGTCCCGATTGGCGCCGGAACTTCTCTCTTCAGTTCCTTGCTCAGACTCGAATCAAGCCTACCTCTTCAGGTCATGCCCTTCGGGTCTAAAACATTGTGCCCAGGTATTCACTGCTGGCGGACACGGGTAGTTCAACAACTCCGGTCCCGAGGATATCCCTAGCAGCTTACCTAGACGA
Source organism: Macrobrachium rosenbergii (assembly GCF_040412425.1). Taxonomy (NCBI): domain Eukaryota; kingdom Metazoa; phylum Arthropoda; class Malacostraca; order Decapoda; family Palaemonidae; genus Macrobrachium; species Macrobrachium rosenbergii. The sequence goes on from NC_089761.1 coordinate 60,421,257, forward strand.
TTGATAATTTAACCAACAGTTCTGGAATGCCGAAGGCTACATCCATAGTCAACTTCCTGAGTCGCTAGGGTTTTCAACTGAACAGAGAAGTCCTCGCTCTTGACCCGGAGTCCCGGTTTCAGTGGCTGGTCTCCAGTGGATCTGTCCTCTCACACACGTTATCTCTCCCGCTCCCAAGAGGAAAGAGATAGCATCTCCACCAGGAAATTTCTCAAAAATCAATCGGGCATCCCGTCGATCCTAAGAAAGAGTCCTGGGTCTCTTCAATTGCCTCAGACAGACCTGCTCTAAAATCGAAACTAAAAGACATAAACAGAGTGTGGCGGAGTCGAGCCAATGTCACCTGTAGACAAGGTCTCCTCTATTCCTCGACCTTTAAAACAAGACTGCGGCCTGGGCCACAGTCAGAGGCCTGAAAGACAGTTCCGCTTCAATTTCCCCCTCCGGCACTAGTTGTTCACACAGACGCTTCCCTAAGCGGCTGGGGGGGATATTCACCAAAACAAAAAGTACAAGGAACGTGTCCACAATGTTTCAGCAGTTCCATATAAACACTCCTGGAAGTTATGGCGGTCTTTCTAACTTGAAGAAAATCCGCCCCCAACCGGATTCATCAGGCTGGTATTGACCGCGCAGTGGTAGTTCATTGCATCAACAGGGGCGGCTCCAAATCAGGTCGAGTAAACCGGGCAATGGTTGCTATCTTTCTCCTGGCGAACAAGCACGGCTGGCACTGTCAGCCACCCACCTAGCGTGGGGTACGGAACGTGGTGGCGGATTCCTGTCCAGGGCTACCTGGAGACAGAGTGGAACCCCGGACGGGGAGTCTTCAAATGATTTCTACCGCCGTTCCGGGTCTCCGCGATCTGTTCGCTGACGAGAGCAACCCAAGCGCTCCTGTTATGTGGCCCCAACCTGGACCTCAGGCGCACCACTAACGCAATGACAATAGATTGGAACAATTGGGAGAAAATGACCGTTCCTCCAATAAATTTACTGCTGAAAGTATTACACAAACTCAGGACATTCAAAGGTCAACCAGCCTCAGGTAGCCCCCTCATTGGCCGAAGAGCAATTGGTTCCTTCTCTTCAGGAACTGGGATTGCGGACTGATTCTGCCCATACTGACCCAGACAGTACAAACTAAGACTGTGTCAGCTTCCTTTGGCACTAGAATAAACGGAGTGAGGATTTTATAAAATCTATAGCCCAAAAGGAGCAAACATTGACCCTGTCAACACTCTGTTTCTGAATCAGATAAAAGAGATTCTACTCTAGACAGTATGACTCAGCAGCCAAAAGTTAGCCTTCCTGAAAGCATCTGAAGCCAAAATCATGACGACTAATTTAGAGTTTCTTTCTTTAGGTCACTGTTTGAGAAAGGCCTTGCTCCGGCCACTATTACCACAGCCAAGTCAGCCCTGAAGAAAGTATTTCTATACGGCTTTAAAATCGACCTTACAGATTCCTATTTTTCATCTATCCCCAGAGCATGCGCTCGTCTGAGACCCGTATCACGCCCACATTCCGTTACGTGGTTTCTCAATGACGTCCTTAAGTTAGCATCAGAGATGGACAACTTTCACGCTCTATCAGGATCTGTTAAGGAAGACCTTATTTGATTAGCTTGGCTTCAGGTGCTAGAATTCAGAGCTATCGGCTCTCACTAGAGGTGATAATTTTGTGAACTTCCCTCCTGTCCGGAGAGGTCCTCCTTTCCCCTGACCCTAGATTTCCAGCCAAAAACGAAGACTCATTGTATAGGATGGGTCTCCTTGGAAGGTGGTGCCCTTCCACAAGACCAGTCTTTATGTCCAGCTCTATATGAATTTCTTAAATCTTTACCTTTAAGAACTCCACAGAGTAAGTCGGGTCCTCTTTTTATCAGGGAGAAAGGTGGTACTCTTTCACTGAATGCTATAAGACAACAAATTTGCATTTTATTAAACAGGCCAACCCAGATTCAGTTCCTAAGGTTCATGATATTCTAGCGGTTGCTACTTCCATTAATTACTTTTTACATTGTTGACTTCAGAACTATCTAAATACACGGGGTTGGAAATCACCTCTCTTAGTGTTTAAACGCCACTATTTAAAATCGCTCGAAGCCCTGAAATTTTCTACAATAGCTGGAAGTGTCATCTCCCACCTTTAACTAATCATATCCTTATCCTCCCCTTTCCCCCCTGCCCGCCTGCCTCATTTACTTCTGCTTATCCTCCTGGTTGATCATGCCTCACTGCCTAGCTCCTCATATTGATGTATCTTGTCTATGTTGAGTGGAAACTGTAATCTGACATACAGGATGATTTTGTGGGGGTACTGGGCGGCTTTTTATTTTGCTCCATGTACCAGATATATGTATATGTACTGTATATTTTATTTCCCATTTGATTAGTCTCTACGTGTTTAGCTTAAGTTTACGTGGTGTAGTTTAAGATTGTATATGCTATTTAACCTATGCAAATTTCATATGTCGTTATGTTTTAGTAGTATTATATTTTAGTCTTCCGTCGTGTCGGGACTTCCCACTTTTTCGTACAACTCTTTGATGTGCCTTTTAGATTTAGTGTTCTTGCTACATGTAAGAGATTCCCGATTAAAACTGTTTTCGTAACTTATGTTTTTTTCTTCAGGATTACCTTGTTTCCGTAGTTTGCAGCCTTGGCATGATTCTCTGTCATTATTTCACCGCCGATTATCGGACTGACCTAAGAAAAGGGATTTTGACAAAGGAAAATCTATTTTGAGGAAGGTCCCGTGGTCACCCGGGTGACCCTCCCTGATTCACCTATTGCTTCCTGCTTAAAATGCCATGCCAAGTCTGGGGTTAGTGCTAGCATGGAATGAGGTAGGTGGCGCTGGTGTCGCCGAGCTGGCGGGTGTTGGGTGAGGGGCTGTAACGCTCACCGCCTGTTCTGGGGGTTTTGATAGAGAGATCTTTCAGTAAGACCTGCAGTGATCTTTCACTCACCCTTCGTTATACAGACGTCTTCCCTAGAGAAGGACGCCATCTGGGGTAGTAACCCCAGCTTTCCTGAAAGCTCTTTCTGGTATATCTAGCATATTATGTTCAGAAATTCGTGCTATACTGAGACCACCGGTGACACGGACCTTCTCAGAAATAGATTTTTCTTGTCAAAAATCCCTTTTTTATGTCAATCATTTATTCCTTTTTTTAAGGGTAATGTATAAAGCTAACTTTTAAATGAAATTATAGAAACTTTAATTTCATTTAACCCTTGAACGCCGAGCCTCTATTTACAAAAGAGTCTGTCTTATGCCGGCGGCATTCGGGAGTTAGCGCCGAAGCGGAAAAAAGGTTTTTTTCAAAAAATCACAGCACGCTTAGTTTTTAAGATTAAGAGTTCATTTTTGGCTCCTTTTTTTCTCATTGCCTGAAGTTTATGCCAACCATCAGAAATTAAAAAATATCATTATCATATATAAATATTGGAATATATGACATTGCAAAAAAAAATTTCATATATAATTGTATTCAAATCGCGCTGTGAGCAAAACGGTAAAAGCTAATGAGTTATTTTTAGTTGTTGTATTGTACACTAAATTGCGATGATTTTGGTATATAACAAATTGTAAAACGATCAAAGCAACACAGAGAAAATATTATCACAAAATGATGCATGAATTCGTAACGTGCGGATGTAAAAACAAGTTTTTTCTAAAATTCACCATAAATCGAAATATTGTGCTAGAGACTTCCCGTTTGTTGCAAAATGAGGTAAATGATTGAATGTTACTAGAATGTAAGAGTTTTAGTTTACAATTGCATTTTTCTACCATTTCGGTCGAGTCAAAGCTGACTGAAGGTTGAAATTTTGGCACTTATTGTGATTTATATGAAAATATTTCAAAACTGATAAAAGCTACAACCATGAGTTATTTTTTGTTGTATTCTACATGAAATTGCGCACATATTCATATATAAAACTTTATTTAATGGCTAATATAAAACAATGCAAACATTACGACAAAGTGACAAAAGAATTTCTGAGATTTTCAGCCGAGTTACCACGCGTGGACGTAAGGAAAAAGTTTTTTTCAAAAATTCACCATAAATCGAAATATTGTGCTAGAGACTTCTAATTTGTTGCAAAATGAAGGTAAATGATTGAATATTACTAGAATGTAAGAGTATTAGCTTACAATTGCGCTTTTCGACCATTTCGAGAATGTAAGAGTATTAGCTTACAATTGCGCTTTTCGACCATTTCGGTCGAGTCAAATTTGACCGATGGTTGAAATTTTGGCACTTATCGTGATTTATATGAAAATATTTCAAAACTGATAAAAGTTACAACCATGGGTTGTTTTTTGTTGTATTTTACATGAAATTGCGCACATTTTCATATATAAAAATTTATGTAACGGCTAATATAAAACGGTGCAAACATTACGACAAAGTGACGAAAGAATTTCTGAGATGTTCGGCCGAGTTACTGTGCGCGGACGTAAGGAAAAAGTTTTTTTTTAAATTTCACCATAAATCGAAATATTGTGCTAGAGACCTCCAATTTGTTGCAAAATGAAGGGAAATGATTGAATATTACTAGAATGTAAGAGTATTAGCTTACAATTGCGTTTTTCGACAATTTCGGTCGAGTCAAAGTTGACGGAAGGTAGAAATTTTGGCACTTATTGTGATTTATATGAAAATTTTCAAAACTGATAAAAGCTACAACCATGGGTTGTTTTTTGTTGTATTTTACATGAAATTGCGCACCTTTTCATGTATAAAACGTTATGTAATGGCTAATATAAAACAGTGCAAAAATTATGACAAAGTGATGAAAGAATTTCTGAGATTTGCGGCCGAGTTACTGCGTGGACGCTCTTCCCTCTGTGCCTGCCATTCAACTGATTTGTTTGTTTATATAATGTTTTCATATATATTAGTGTGTTGCTGTTTTTGCTTATATCTGGACATAACATGTTATTATGATGTAATGGAAATCCAACCCCTTATTTTACTTTTGTGTGTTGCATATTCACTACAGAATTATGATAAAATTGTTCATTCTGACATAACGCAACCATGTAACTTACTAACCTTGAGAATGGTAAAACTGGTTTGTTGTTTTTGTTTATATCTGGACATAACATGCTAATATGATATAATGCAAATCCATCCCCTTATTTTACCGTTGCGTGTTGTGCATTCAGTAATCTGATATACAGGCAACCTCCGCTTATTCAGTATTCTCAGCTTCAGTTATTCGTGGATTTTTCTGTGCAGAGTATTTTTCAATAAATCGTGGAAAATTCAGTAATTCGCAGATTTTTTCACGGGGCAATATTCACTGATTACTGTATTTTCAGGTTATTTTCATGACTAGATACATTGATGATAAAAAACCATCAGGGACAAGGGCTACCATCCAGAACAGTTGTTCAGTATGGACGAGACTAGCTTGTTCTGGAAGAAGATGCCTTCACAGACATACCTCATGAAGGATGAAGCCAGAGCCCCCAGGTTCAAGGCCCAGAAGGATAGGGTTACCCTCATCATGTGTGGCAGTGCTGCTGGCTTCCTGTTGAAACCAGGCCTCATTTACACGGCTGCAAACCCCAGGGTCTTCAAGAATAAGAACAAGCACTTGCTGCCTGTGTTTTGGGTGCACAACCCCAAGGCCTGGATCAACCAAAGTCCTTACATCTAACTGGTTCATTCAGAGCTTCAATGACTTGTGCATGGAGTTCAAGGTGTTGTTGATTATGGATAATACTGGTGGCCACCGTCTGGATCTTTATTATGAGGGAGTCCAGCTCAAATTCCTCCCTGCCAGCACCACCTCTCTCCTCTAGCCTATGGACCAGGGCATGATCCGTCCCTTGAAGTCACTCTACATCTGGAACTCCCTTGAGCACCTTGTGAAAGAAATGGACACTGAGTGAATTTACGCAGAAGGAGTATTGGCGTAAATTCACAGCGGCCACATCATCAGCCGACCATTGGAAGATATGAAGAAAGAGACCCTTAATGCACTTTGAAAGAAGTTGTGGCCGGAGTGTGTTCATGATTATAAGGGCTTCTTTCCTGAAGAAATGTAACATTCGGCCATTGATAATGCATTCCAATTGATGAAGTTGCCTGTTGGGGAAGACTTCAGTGACATCACCAAGCATGAAGTTGGGACCCTCATTGATGCCAACTCTGACCCACTGATGGACCAGGATATGGAAGAGCTAACGAAGTCGGCCTGGGAGGAAGAAGACACGCCAGGTTCAGGGGACAAGCAGGAGGAGTAGTGCCTGTCTTTGGAACGTCTGCCCCAACTTATGAGGATGGGCAAGTAGCTGCTGGAGTCGACTTTGGCATGGGATCTTTATACGGTATGCTTCATAAAGTTCACAAATGCTCTTGAAACGTGCATGGGCATGGGGCCCTATAATAAAGCCCTCATCAGCATGAAGAAGCAACAACAGCAGCTGCCTATCGCCATGTTTCTTGAGCCCATGAAGGAGGACCCCCCAGAGCCTACTGAAACCCCTGAAGCAGTGCCTGAAGAAGCGTTTGAAGAAGGGGAAGAGGCCCCCCCAGAGGAGATGTAACTCCTCTGCTTTGCTGTGCAATCATATCTTCATTGTCATTTATCAGACTGCATAGCTAATTCATCATCTTCAATCAGCATTTATCACTGATGAGTACCTATATGAGTTACGTAATGAGGTCCTGTCAGTAATTATATATATATATATATATATATATATATATATATATATATATATATATATATATATATATATATATATATATATACAGTAATACTTCGATCTTACACGATTCGAGTTGCGCGAATTCACACACACACGAACTTTTCACTGGAACCTAACTAATGGGCATACGCGATTTTTTCACAGACACACGAAATTCTCGAGAAACCCTGCAGAAGTGGGTGTTTAATTTTTGAAGTAATTTACAAGTTTTCATGCTTTTATGTATAAAATCTGTATGAAAATTGCATTTCATTCTTTTATGTGTAAAATCTGTATGAAAAATGCATTTCATGCTTTTATGTGTAAAATCTGTATGAAAAATGCATCTGGTGTTTTAATGTGCAAAATCTCTATGAAAAATGCATTTCATGCTTTCATGTGTAAAATCTCTATGAAAAACGTATTTCATGCTTTCATGTGTACAGTCTGTATCGAAAATGTATTATTTTTATTTTTGTACATGCATAAATATGATGCAAAGGTAATTTCAGCACATTCACTTAGTGTACTTTTACAAGATGTGATACCCATTTGTAAAGTTACTGCACTTTTCAAAGATGATACCCCTGCAGAAAATGCTTGTTTAATGTTTGAAGTACATTTATAAGTTTTCATGCTTTTAACTGTAAAATCGATATGGAAAATTTATATTTATATTTCTGTACATAAATATCATACAAGTATTATGTCCATTTGCAAAGTCTTTGTCACAAGGACTTTACATGACCTTGAGACGAGGTTGTTCAGTCGCACTCATTTGATAAAATGAATTGGTTAATGTAATATCAGAGATGTAACTAAGAGTTGTATAAGTGTCATTCTTTGAAAATTACTCTGTTCACCTCGGAGAAAAGTGCTGGTGCAATCTGTATGTGCTTGTAATTACAGTACGTTCAGTTGGTGTACTTTTACAAGATGTGATACCCTTAGTTACTGCATTTTTCAAAGATGATACCCTTGTAGAAAGTGTGTTTAATTTTTAAGTTTTCGTGTTTTTAGGTTTAAAATCAGAATGGAAAATTTGTATTTATATATTTGCGCATAAATATGATACAAAAGCAGTACAGTTACTGTATTATAGTATCTCTCTCTCTCTCTCTCTCTCTCTCTCTCTCTCTCTCTCTCTCTCTCTCTCTCTCTCTCTCTCTCTCTCTCTCAGTTAGCGCTCAAACATACTTTTACAACTTATTAATTCTCTGTACGTCATTACCTGTACAGTATATAATTTTAAATTGATTTAATTTTACCTGTACTGTACTACCTTCTACGAACATTATGTACGTGTTTTCGATATTTTATGGAATTGTACTTTTGTTGACTGACACATGACGTTTTGCCTAGTGACACAAAGAAAACGGCTTTTACTCTAAGTGACAAAGAAAATGGCATCCCATGAATTAGGGGTAACATTAGTATACGTATACTGTAAATGCGCTATTATGAAACTGTGCAGTACTCAATTTTTATGTCAACCATTTACTGTATTCCTTTTTAAGGGTAATAAGCTAAATTTTAAATAAAATTACACTAACTTTAGTTCATTTAAAAGTTAGCTTAATACTCTGGGAGCATGATTAGGGGTCATATTTAGTACTTAAACTCTGAAATAAACATTTATTAGCATTTTTAAAGACCATGCCAAACTTACGCTAAAATTCACCTTGCACGAGGGCTCCAGAACCTAACCTCACGTAATTTTGAGGTATGACTGTATATATATATATATATATATATATATATATATATATATATATATATATATATATATATATATATATATACATACTGTACAGTTGACCTCCTGTATTCACGGGGCATGTGTACCACAACCCCCTATGAATAGCTAAAATCTGCGAATACTTGACACCCCTTTAAAAATGCATATAATTGCCTATTTTGATAGTTCAAACACCAAAAAGCTCCTTTATAAATGCTTATACCTGAGCATTTTGATAGTTTTATCACAAAGTATGCAGTTACAAAAATATGAAAATACAGTATTTTGTATAAGTACCTTACCAAGTAACTACATAGCTATTAGTTTTTAAATATCATGGCAGCTTAAATTTGAAATTTGCAGTAGCATTCTATTGTTTTGGTGTAGGTAACTCAACCCCACCCACTTTCGGGGAAGGATAGGTACAACACAGCTGAAGAGCCCAATTTGTTTCTGCTGGTCAACGACTAATCATTGGTCGTTTGAGGAGCTTTTGTTTGGATTTTGTTTCACCGGATGGTTGTAGCTCTCGCCATCTTTGGTGAAGTATTCTTTGCTTTGGTAGCATTCGTGCTAATCATATTGGTTTATCTAGATTAACTTTATCCAATTCTGACTTTTATTATGTCTGACTCTAGTTTTTCTAGTGTCCAGTTTTGCATCAAGGGCTACAATACCAGACTTACATCTGTCACATATGACTCTCATATCATTTGTTGTCATTGTAGAGGGCAAATTTGCTCTTCTGATCTTACTTGTGATGAATGTGGGGACTGGGATCAGGGAAAGTGGAAGACTGTGACTAATTGGACAAGCTTGAAAGAAACAGGCAGAGAAAGGTGGCTACTAGAGCCGAAGCTAGGGGTTCTCCTAGCCAGGGTTCACCTAATATACCTGCTCCTTCTACACCTGTGACTGCCTTTTCCCCTATCACTAGCCCTCTGAGTTTTCCAGCAACTCCCAACCTTCTGAACCCAATGCCATTGCCAGTCTGGAAGCCAGGATAGACCATAAGTTTAGTCTTTTAGTTAATACTGTAGCCCAAATTGGGGCTTCAGTAAGAGGTCTTATGGACAAAATGAGTGTCAGTGATCACAGTGATAAGTGTAGTGTCAGTGGAGGAGGTGACTACTTGTCCCACTGATGCTCCTAGATGAAGGTCCCTCTCAAACTCCCATAAACCTGGGAGGAGGCAAACAGGAAGTCCAAGGGATTTCGGTGGGGTTTGCCCACGGGTAGTTGCCCCCTCGGTCGAGCCTGTTGTACGTGGGTCCTGGGACTTGGTGGACAGCCACTAGAAAGGCATCCAACTTATAGTGCATGGTTTATCATCCAGTGATTCAGATTCCAGTGTGAGCAAGGGGCGCAGTTGACACTTTACGAGTGCATCTAGGCCACTGAAAAGGCCTGTATCCGCCACTGAGTATGCTTCCCTACTTCCATGTAAGCAGACCAGAGATGCTTTTGGGACAACCCTAGTCATTCGTCTCTTGCTGTTTCAGTGACAGAGTGCCAGTGTGTGGTGCTGAAATGGGCTTCTGAGAAACATTCCGAGCACCTGATGGGATCCAAGCACCCAGTGGAATCTGAGTGTCCAGTGGGATCCGAGTGCCTAGTGGGATCCGAGTGCCCAGTGGGATCTGAGGGATCCAAGCATCCAGCGAGATCCTAGGGATCCAAGCGTCCAGTGGGATCCTAGGGATCCAAGCAATCAGTGGGATCCGAATACCCAGTGGGATCTGATAGTAGTGTTTAGGCGTGCAGTGTTTGAGTGTTCACCTGTATACGTGTGTACTCCAGTATTTGGCCACACGCCTTCCAGCTTGGCGCCAGCTTCTACAAGGCATCTGGCGCCACACCCAGGGCACCAAACACCACCTCTTCAGTCGGACGTGAAGGATCCTTCATTGGAGCCCATCCAGCAATGCTTGGACAGTATTCTGGATCCACTGCAGAAGCTGACAGCAATTCAGGAGTTTGCAGACTGAGCCACTTCTCCTGTTTCATCTGAAGAAGAGGACATTGAACTGGAACAGCCTTCTTCAGCCTATGCTTTTCTCTTACAGTACTTCCTGTTCTGCTACCTGACTTTCTTTTCCCCAGTGACCCTGTCGTCTCCGAATTCTGCGTTCATGATGAGACAACCTGCAGAACACTCCAGCCTGCCCAAGATGGTACTATTTTCCTCATCAAAGAAAGCCCTGTCTGGTGTTGAAAGTTGGCTGACAGAAAAGAGGATCTGGGAAAAGCTGTATTTTGCACCCCTCCTTTTTGCCTGTCAAAAAGGAGGTATTTATCACATTTCACTGGGGAAGCTCCATCTTTGGGAGTTTCTGCCTCCTCCCAAGGGAACTTCTCCAGTCTGATTGATTCGGCACGTAGATCATCATTCTCCTCCACCAAGATTTTATTCACTTCATCAGAACTGGACCACTTAGTGAGAGACATTTTTGAAGCATTTGAAATCTTCAGCTTCCTGGATTGGACCATGGACACTTTATTGAAGAAAATTGAGGACTGCGCCACCCTTCAGGATAATTTCTCTGTGGAATGGTTAGGAGTTCTCTCCTGCACAGATAAGGCAATTAGGGATGGCTCCCAGGAACTGGCTGCCTTACTTGAGGTTGGAGTCCTCAAGAAGAGAGAGCAGTGGTACTCTTTCACCAAAAAAGGGGTCACTCCCTCCCAGATGTTGGCTCACCTTTTTGCACCATTAGACAACTGTAGTCTGTTTCCTTGTGCCACCATAGAGCATGTAACAGCGGAGTTGCAAAAGAAATCCTTGCAGGATCTGCTGGCGCAGTCTTCCAAGCATCCTAAGGAGACAGGACGTGTTCCGACAGTCTCTTTTGCATCTAGGACAGTCTCCCCGCTGCAGCAGCAACCCTTTCAAGGTGGTAAAACTAGGTTCCAGCCCCGCCCATCGATGAACCTTCTGTCAGTTCGATCAACCAAGAAAACATCAGTCAAGCACTCCTCTCACAAGTAAGGATCGTGTCCATGTTCTGGTGGGAGCCAGACTTCTCCACTTTTGGAGCAAGTGGGAAGAAAGAAATGTCGAGCTGTGGGTCTTAAAAGTCCTCAGAGAAGGATATTCCATCCAGTTCAGGGAGAAACCTCCCTTAGTGTCCTCTCCCTTCAACTTGACAGCCTACTCCATAAGCTTGGAGAGGTTTTCGGCCCTGTCACAAGAAGTCTCGTCCCTGCTCAGAAAGAGAGCTCAAGAGGTTGTCGAAGACGTAAGCATAAAGGGGTTTTACAAATGTCTATTTGTCGTCCCCAAATCATTGGGAGGTTGGTGGCCTGTCCTGGATGTCAGTACCTTGAATTTCTTTGTCCAAACTACAAAGTTCAAGATGCAAATCAACCATTCAGTCCTGTCTTCCATCCGCCAGGGAGATTGGATGGCGACCATAGACATGCAGGACACATACTCCAGGAAGTATCTAAGGTTTGTGTTCCAGGGCAGAGTCTTCCAGTTTCAGGCTCTGTGCTTCGGCCTCTCTACAGCTCCTCAAGTTTTACCGGGTTCTCACCCCTCTAGTGAAGTGGTTTCATTTCATGGGGATCAACATTTGTCTGTATCAAGACAATTGGCTCCTAAGCTCCCCCTCAAAAACAAGATGCACGGAGGACCTTCAGAAGACACTTCTGCTGTTCCAAGAGTTGGATCTTTTAATCAACTTGGACAAGTCTTAGTTAGTCCTGACTCAGCCAATTCTTTATTTGGGAATGAAGATCAGATCTCTGAGTTTTTGGGCTTTTTTGTCGATAAGAGAGTCCAATCCTGCCTCTGGACAGTTCAAAGCTGCTTCCTGTCATGCTCAGCCAATGAATGGATGAGTCTGCTGGGCACTCTCTCAGCCACAGAGAAGTTCGTGTTACAATTCTTCTTAAAGGCCACTAGACACAGGAAGACCCTTCCTGACTCTTTTGTTTTCCCGATCACACCTGAGATCAAGGAGGACCTTCGGTGGTGGCTCATAGAAGGAAGGTTTTCAGAAGGGAAGTCACGGCATCCTCTGAACCCCAACCTCACCTTATGCTCAGACGCATCAATCTGAGTTGGGGGCTCTTCTGGAGGATATGGAAGTGAAGGAGCAGAAGGCAATTCACTTGGCCCTTCAGCATTTTGCAACAGTGACTTTCGACAGCATAGTCATAGCCGTCGATAGACCTGTTTGCAGTGTCAAGGAATCATTGCCTTCCCTTGTATTGTTTGCTGGCCCCAGACCCTCTCACATGGGCAACAGATGCAATGCTCTAGGACTGGTCGAACCTGGATGTATATGCCTTTCCACCGTTCACTATGGTGAGAGATGTCATCAACAAGTTTCTCTCACACAACAACAAATTGATGACCCTGGTAGCTCCTTTTTGGCTGCAGAAGGAATGGTTTCCGGACTTCATCAATCTACTGGTCAATTTCCCAAGACTTCTGCCACAAAAACAAAGTCTACTTAGGCAACCACATTTTCATTGGTTCCACCAAGGATTTTCCGCTCTTGCTCTGACAGGCTTCAGATTGTCAGGAATCTTGTCAGAGCGAAGGGCTTTTCGAGACCAGCTGCGGAGGCAATTGCAAAGTGTAGAAGCCAGTCTTCCTATAAGGTCTACCAGACTTAAGTGGGCAGTCTTCCGCTCCTGGTGTAGAAGACATGACATCTCTTCTACTTCTACCTCTGTAGCACAAACATTGTAGCAGACTCTTTACTCTTCTTGAGATCATCCTGAGGGTTAGCTACACCCACAATCAAGAGCTACAGATCTATGCTAAACTCAGTATTTAGGCGTAGAGGATTAGATTTGTTCCTTCGACCTCCCATCTGCATTTTCCTTTCATTCATTCCATTTTATCTTTTTTATGTATCTGTCCAACATTTTTTAATTAAAAAAATTGTATCTTACATTTAAAGAAAAATTCAGTGGGATAGAGAAAGTCTGAAAGTGATTTAATAATCTAGCTAAACTACTTTATAGAAATATAGAATTAGTATCCATTGTCATGTACTGTAATCACTTTTTTTTTAGTTAATTCTATGTTCCTACACAAATACAAACCTTCAGTCTTTACATAGGATTTAGCTTGCTAATGCGAGCTGGAACAGCCATTTAGCTTTTAAACAAGGTTGTTATCTACTGATGGTAGGAAGGAAGCCCACCCACTTGTTGATCTGCACTCCACTTTGCTTTCGGCACCTGTTGTGTACAGACATCCACTGCATTCTCTGCCTGATTGCCAGTTGCTTTCTTTATTTTTTCTTGAAATATATGTAGATTGTGTTACAAATTTGCTATTTGAATTAATCATGCAAACCCTTAATTTACAACTACAGTACCTGTGTAGAGGAAACCTGTAAACTTTACGCGCTGCCCAGGGAGGGACAGGCCTTGCAATCGGTTCCTCTCCTCTTATGAGGTTGACCCTAGGCATGATTGCAGCCAATCTAGCCCTTGTACTAAGTGCCTGGTCTGGCTGTCTGAACAGTGTGTGAAGTTTACTGGGCAAAAGAAGTGAGAGAAGAAAGTTTCCTTGGTGTCATTGGAGTGCAATACTCTGCTGTTAACACTGAAGATTCTCTCTGGTTCCTTCTTGTCCCCAGCTAAACTCTCGCCTGCTGTGGTAACTCGGGAGCCGTTTCCCTTTAGCCAACTCCTGCTGCTTCGACTGTAGAGAGCCACCAAGGCGGGGGAAAACAACCAGCCTGGTTCCTCTCCGGCAGTTTCTTTTCACTCAGAGGAGGAGTTGTCCTCAGAAGGATGCTCCTTCTCGTGGTAAAGAGAATTTGTCACTCCTAGCCTAACATTTGTTCCAGGTGTTGTGGAGCCTGGGCTTAGGGAGTTGTGGCCCTCCCAGGAGAGCCAAGTGTCTTTGGTTTAATCAATCATTTGAAGGCAACAAAATGCCTTCCTGTCAATGAATCATCTGTAACCATGACGACTTTGACGATCACAGTATCCACTAGCTCGAGGGCCACCACTATGACTCTAGTGACACTGCATATCCCATTGGTGATGTGCTCACAGGTGTTACCATCTACTTGTCTTTCCTTGTGATGTCCTCCTTCACACCCTACTGTCAAAGGTTGACCTTTGCAAGGAGAGGAGTAGGAAGGCTTCATCTTCATCATCAAATGCTGTCACCCCCTCCCCTCCTTTCAAAGCTAGCAAGTGGAGGAAGAAGAAGGCTGCCTCGCCCATCCTCAAGAAGTCCTGTAGGACTTTTGGCAGTCAGCCCTCCTCCACAGAGAAGGCTACCAGGTCTCTTGCTAGTGGTGCCCTGAGTACCAGTACCTGCCACAGGAGCCTACCTTCCTTGGCCAGTAAGAGTCCCTGGCCTATGGACCCACGTCCCACTGCCATCACAGCCCAGCAAGAGAAAGTGAGTAGAGAGCGGGCAGGCCCTCACCCACCCCACTCCCGCTCTCTGAAGAGAGCAGCGCAGGAGTCCCAGGACGGTGACACCAGCCTACCGGCCCGCCCTCTTAGGCAAGGTAAGAGGAGACCCCTCACCCAGTCTTCTCCATTAGAAGCTTCAGCTACAGTTGACGTCTGCCCACAGCCTCGCTCACCTGCTGAGACTTTGGTCTCAGGCAGGCTGAGGAAGGGTTCTCAGGATCTCTCCCATGTTGCAACCACCTCTTCAGGGTTTTCTGGGAGTCAGGAGCCGGACAGGCCTAGGGTTCCTGACCGGGACTGTTTGCATTTCCATCCCAGCCTCCCATGAAAGCTTACATTCTGAGATCAGTCCTTGGTCCAGACCAGTCGTATGCTCGAGTGGTCAAGAGATCACCAGGGGGCTCCAGCAAGTGTCTCTCTTCTGCAGAGGGAGTAACTCAGGAGGGCCACGACCTAGAGGGCCTCGATAATCTTATGTCTTAGGACTTGGACATCCCTGAGTTACAGAAGCACTTTGTTGAGATCGTGTACGTGATATGGCAGTACAACGATCTGGAGGAAGAGATCTTTGCTTTTCCTGTGGACCATTCTTCAGCCATTGAGTTGTTTTGGTGATTCCAAAAGGAACCCAGGGTCTCAATGAACTTGCCTTGGTTGAGGCTTACCAAGGGGTTTTTGGACCAGGTCAATTCCCTTGTGTCTGGGCAGGAGAATTCATTTCCGTCTAGACAATCAAGCAAGGTACTTCTCCGCCTCTCACTCACCAAAGGAAATACTACATTCCCTCCGATAGGCCTTTGCCTACCTAACAGGTTGACCCAGATCTGACTTTGCTATGTCCTGGTCTGATGCTGGACCGCCTCCGTGCAGAAGGAGTTTCTTTCTTGCAGTTGGAGGCAGCAGCAATGGAGTCGACTGCCATGGCAGTGTTCCAAACAGTCTCCTGCATTGATCTTTGGTCTCTTGCTGTGGCCAAGATCACATCCTCTTCTTCAGGAGCCTGTACACCTGAAGAAAACACTACATTTAGGAGAAATATTGTCTGGAGGTAGGGCCATCACCTACCTAGCCCACCAGACAACTAACATGTGGTCAAACCGGGTGTTCAAGAGGCAAGATGCAGTTTTGTCTCAGGTCTCTAGATTTGTTGGGTCATAGTCAGCATTGGCACAAAGAAATGGACAGGTACTACTGGGTTCCATTTCCCACTTCACTAGGGGAGAGGTGGAGGCCGGGGTGAACAGACCTTGTGTTGAGAACAATGACATGCTGGTCCACCAGGCAGTGGCCCAGATCTCCAGGTCTTCGTGTGGCACAGCAGCCCGACTTTTGGGTAAGGCTGGCCCTTATTCGGGTCCGAGGAAGTCCCAGGCCTCCTCAGCCACTCATAGGGGTACCCAGTCTTCTTCTACCTCAGCAGTGAAAGGTGCTCAGTTGCACCCTTTTCAGCCTCCTGCCTGTGGTAGGAAGGGGGCAAGGGTAAGAAGAAGGGTGGAGAATGCTAGGGACAGTGTTCCTTCCTGCCTGCTGCCGATGGTGGGCTGCATATCGAACCATTGTGCAACATGGCGCAACACGGAGCAGAGACCTGGGGAGTGGATGTCCTTTGGGTAAGATATCCAGTAACCTCCAAGTCTCCACCACCCCTCACCAACAATCTGGTTGGCTTCCAGACTTAAGATGTTGTCTTGCTGAAGGACCTTGCCCTTTGGGAAGAGGTGAATGAGATGCTCAAGAAAGGTGCTGTGGAAGTCGTGACAGCTTGGACTCGGGTTTTACAGCCGTCTGTTTCTTGTAAAGAAGGCGACAGGTGGCTGGAGACCAGTCTTACACCTCTCTCCCCTGGACCAGTTTGTTCGCCAGACTTTTGTTCAAGATGGAAACGGTAACTTTACTCTTTCGATGGATTTGAAGGGTGTCTATTTTCAAATACCCATCCATCAATCATCTCACAAGTACCTCTACGTTACCCTCAAGGAGAAGGTGTTCCAATTCAGGGCACTTTATTTTGGGCTCTCAACCGTTCCCCAGGTGTTCACTTGAATGTTCACCCTTGTCTCAGCTTGGGCCCACTCACATTGGATACGACTTATGAGGTACCCAGATGATTGGCTAGTCCTGGCGAGCTCTTTGTTACAGTGGCTCCAGGACAGAGCTCCACTTCTCCACTTTTGTCAGGACTTGGGAGTCATGATCAATTTCGAGAAATCCTATCTCATACCCAAGCATAGAGTCAAGTATCTGGGCATGCTGACTGATACAGCAGCGGTGGGAGTCTTCCCTTTGGACTTGTATATCAGCAGGTTCAGAGAGACAGCACAGATGTTTCTGTCTTGGCAGTAACAACCTGCTTGGAAGTGCCAGGGCGTTCTCGGTCACCTGTCGTCTTTGGAGAACCTGGTCCCTCATGGGCGGCTTCACCTTTGCTCCCTTCAGTGGGGAATGAAGGAGTTTTGATCTCCAGCAAGGGATCCTCCATTCTTCCCAACTCCCTCTTGGAGGAGGTAGGGATAAACTTAGCTTGGTGGCTAGACGGCAGGAACCTCTTAATAGGAGTGCCGTGGGGCATTCCCCCTCCCAAGATGCCTCTGTTTTTGGATGCATCAACTGAGGGATGGGCCACACACCTGGAGGAGTTGCTGGTTTTAGGTGTGTGGGACCAGAATGACAGATACCTCCATATCAATGTTCTGGAACTCAAGGCAGCTTTTTTAGCCCTTCAAGGGTTTCATGACCGAGTGAAGGGGCACTCCATGGTGTTGATGAGCGACAACACCACAGTTGTGACATACATCAACAAGCAGGAGAGCTACTTTCCTTCCAGCTTCACGTGTTGCAGTGCAGGTGCACGAGTGGGCGGTAGCACAGTCGGTAGTGCTGTCAGCCAGGTACATACTAGAGACCTCAAACGTAGTGGCAGACAAGCTCAGTCGCCAGGGTCAGGTGATAGGGACCAAGTGGTCCCTACACCAAGATATAGCAGAAAGACGTTCAATCTTTGGGGCCTCCCAATGTTAGGTCTGTTTGCAGCCCGGTACATCTGGAAGTTGCCAGTGTTTTGCTCAGTTGTATTGGACCCATGGACGGCAATGGAGGACGCGTTCCAGTACCCAAAGGACAACCTGGAGGCCTACGCTTTCCCTTCGTTCTGTATGATGTGATGGGTGATCAATAGCCTCATGATCATCCTGAATTTCAGGATGGCCCTGGTGGCTCCCAGCTGGCAACATGCCGGGTGGTATCTGGAACTGCTAGTGTAGTGATAACTAGGAATTCTGAATATTCTAAATGTTAATTGACATAACATAAGGGAGAAAGAGAGAGAAACCTTCCATTAACCCTTAAACGTCGAGCCTCTATTTACAAAAGTGTCTGCCGTATGCCGACGGGGTTTCAGAGTTAGCGCCAAAGCGGAAAAAAGTTTTTTTCAAAAAATCACAGCACGCTTAGTTTTTAAGATTAAGAGTTCATTTTTGGCTCCTTTTTTTCTCATTGCCTGAAGTTTAGTATGCAACCATCAGAAATGAAAAAATATCATTATCTCATATAAATATTGGAATATATGACAGCGTGAAAAAAAAATTTCATATATAATTGTATACAAATCACGCTGTGAGAAAAACAGTTAAAGCTAATGAGTTTTTTGTTTTCTTTGTATTGTACACTAAATTGTGATGATTTTGGTGTATAACAAATTGTAAAACGATCAAAGCAACACAGGGAAAATATTATCACAAAATGATACATGAATTCGTAACGCGCGGACGTAAAAAAAAGTTTTTTCAAAATCACCATAAATCGAAATATTGTGCTAGAGACTTCCCGTTTGTTGCAAAATGAAGGTAAATGATTGAATATTACTAAAATGTAAGGGTTTTAGCTTACAATTGCAGTTTTCGACCATTTCACTCGAGTTAAAATTGACCAAAGGTCAATTTTTTTCTATTTATCGTGATTTATATGAAAATATTTCAAAACTGATGAAAGCTACAACCATGAGTTATTTTTTGTTGTATTCTACATGAAATTGCACACATTTTCATGCATAAACCTTTATGTAACGACTAATATAAAACAGTGCAAAAATTACGACAAAGTGACTAAAGAAATTCCAAGATTTTCAGCAGAGTTACCATGCGTGGATGTAAGGAAAAATTTTTTTTCAAAAATTCACCATACATCGAAATATTGTGCTAGAGACTTCTCGTTTATTGCAAAATGAAGGTAAATGATTGAATATTACTAGAATATAAGAGTTTTAGCTTACAATTGCATTTTTCGACCATTTCGGTCAAGTCAAAGTTGACCAAAGGTTGAAATTTTGGCACTTATCGTGATTTATATGAAAATATTTAAAAACTGATGAAATATACAACCATGAGTTATTTTTGTTGTATTCTACATGAAATTGCGCACATTTTGATATATAAAACTTTATGTAACAGCTAATATAAAACAGTGCAAAAATTACGACAAAATGACTAAAGAAATTCTGAGATTTTCAGCAGAGTTAGTGCACACGGACGTAAGGAAAAAGTTGTTTTCAAAAATTCACCATAAATCGAAATATTGTGCTAGAGACTTCTCGTTTGTTGCAAAATGAAGGTAAATGATTGAATATTACTAGAATGTAAGAGTTAGCTTACAATTGCATTTTTCGACCATTTCGGTCGAGTCAAAGTTGACCGAAGGTTGAAATTTTGGCACTTATCGTGATTTATATGAAAATATGTCAAAATTAATAAAAGCTACAACCATGAGTTATTTTTGTTGTATTCTACATGAAATTGCACACATTTTCATATATAAAACTTTATGTAAAGGCTAATAGAAAATGGTGCAAAAATTACGACAAAGTGACTAAAAAATTTCTGATATTTTCAGCAGAGTTAGCTGATGCTTTCTTTTGGGATAAGAAAGAAATTTGCGCATGCGCAGCTGGGTCACGCTTGTAAACAAAACAACAGTGTGATCCGTGAACTCCCAGCATCCCTCAAGGCGCATGATTTAAAGTTTTTTGCAAATGAGGCCTATAAGTATTTTTCCGCGAATTTAAAAAACTTTTTGCAGTCAACGTATTTTATGTCCACTTAGCACCCGACAGACAACTTTTGTCGACGTAAAATACATCCAGTCAGCGTTAAAGGATTAATAGACATTGGTAGTCAGAGAGAGAGGGAGAGAGAGATTAGAAGAAATGAACATAGAGAAAGAGAGAGAGAGAGAGAGAATAGCAAAACATTTGTTTTGGCTATATCGTGATGACATGGCCAAAACTCGGGTAAGCCTAGTCGAACTGAAAATTACAAAGGGTTTGCAAACCAGCGCTAGAAAAGCAAAACCTGTGTTTTGATTACAAAAGCCAAATTCAGGTACGTGTTATGACTGTGTCGTGGTTAAGAAGTCATTATGACTGCACTTAATCGAGTTGGAAATCACAAGGAATTCGTAACAAAACGCATGGTGGCCTTAACCCTTAAACGCCTACTGGGCGTATCATCACGTCGACTAAAATTGTCTGTTGGGTGCCAAGTGGACGCACCCGACGTCAACTACAAAAAATTTCAACCTTCGGTCAACTTTGACTCGACCAAAATGGTAGAAAAACGCAATTGTAAGCTAAAACTCTTACATTCTAGTAATATTCAATCATGTACCTTCATTTTGCAACAAATTGGAAGTCTCTAGCACAATATTTCGATTTATGGTGAATTTTTGAAAAACTTTTTCTTACGCCAGCTGTGTAACTCGGCCGAAAATTTCAGAAATTCTTTTGTCATATTGTCGAAATTTTTGCACTGTTCTGTATTAGCCGTTACATAAAGTTTTATATATGAAAATGTGCGCAATTTCATGTACAATACAACAGAAAATATCTCATGGTTGTAGCTTTTATCAGTTTTGAAATATTTTCATATAAATCACGATAACTGCCAAAATTTCAACCTTCGGTCAACTTTGACTCGACCGAAATGGTAGAAAAATGCAATTGTAAGCTAAAACTCTTACATTCTAGTAATATTCAATCATGTACCTTCATTTTGCAACCAATTGGAAGTCTCTAGCACAATATTTCGATTTATGGTGAATTTTTGAAAAAAACTTTTTCCTTGCGTCCGCGCCAGAAATTCTTTCGTCACATTGTCGTAATGTTTGCACTGTTTTATATTAGTCATTGCATAAAGTTTTATATATGGAAATGTGCGCAATTTCATGTAGAATACAACAGAAAATAACTGATGGTTGTAGCTTTTATCAGTTTTGAAATATTTTCATATAAATCACGATAACTGCCAAAATTTCAAGCTTTGGTCAACTTTAACTCGACCGAAATGGTCAAAAAACGCAATTATAAGCTAAAACTCTTACATTCTAGTAATATTCAATCATGTACCTTCATTTTGCAACAAACTGGAAGTCTCTAGCACAATATTTTGATTTATGGTGAATTTCTGAAAAAAAAAACTTGTTCATTACGTCTGCGCGCGGTAACTCGGCCGAACATCTCGGAAATTCTTTCGTCATGTTGTCGTAATGTTTGCATCGTTTTACATTAGTCGTTACATAAACTTTTATATATGAAAATGTGCGCAATTTCATGTAGAATACAACAGAAGATAGCTCATGGTTGTAGCTTTTATCAGTTTTGAAATATTTTCACATAAATCACGATAACTGCCAAAATTTCAACCTTCAGTCACCTTTAACTCGACCGAAATGGTCGAAAAATGCAATTGTAAGCTAAACCCTTACATTCTAGTAATATTCAATCATTTACCTTCATTTGGCAACAAACGAGAAGTTTCTAGCACAATATTTCGATTTATGGTGGATGTTTGAAAAAAACATTTTCCTTACGTCTACGCGGTAACTCGGCCGAACATCTCAGAAATTCTTTCGTCTCGTTGTCGTAATATTTGCACCGTTTTATATTAGTCGTTACATAAAGTTTTATATATGAAAATGTGTGCAATTTCATGTACAATACAACAGAAAATAACTCATGGTTGTAGCTTTTATCAGTTTTGAAATATTTTCATATAAATCACGATAAATAGAAAAAATTCGACTTTCGGTCAACTTTAACTCGACTGAAATGGTCGAAAACTGCAATTGTAAGCTAAAACACTTACAGTCTAGTAATATTCAATCAATTAGCTTCATTTTTCAACAAACGGGAAGTCTCTAGCACAATATTTCGATTTATGGTGAATTTTTTAAAAAAACATTTTTTTACGTCTGCACGTTATGAATTCATGCATCATTTTGTGATAATATTTTCTCTGTGTTGCTTTGATCGTTTTACAATTTGTTATATACCAAAATCATCGCAATTTAGTGTACAATACAACTAAAAAATATTAACTCATTAGCTTTAACCGTTGTGCTTACAGCGCGATTTGTATACAATTATATGTTTTTTTTTCGCTGTCGTATATTCCAATATTTATATATGATAATGATATTTTTTTTCATTTCTGATGGTTGCATACTAAACTTCAGGCAATGACAAAAAAAATGAGCCAAAAATGAACTCTTAATCTTAAAAACTAAGCGCGCTGTGATTTTTTGAAAAAAACTTTTTTTCCGCTTTGGCGCTAACTCACCGAACGCCGCCGGCATACAGGAGACGTTTTTGTAAATAGAGGCTCAGCGTTTAAGGGTTAATTGGGTAAACAGCCACCAGAATCCGTAACTTCCAGTGACGTGCAAGCACCTCCTTTGAAGGCGGTGTGATTTCCAAAAATCCATCCCAAAAGGGACGCCTTTAGATTAGCCTTAACCAATTAGGCATCTACAAAGGCGGGACAAAATTAAGATTCCTGCCTACGAGGGACTGGACATGGACTTCCAGAAATCCTTATCAAGTCCAGTTCTGAGGGGGAGCAGCAGAGAGAGAAGATAGCAGAGAGAAGAGAGAAGGCAAGGAAGCAGAAGAAGAAAGGGTGTGAGGTTGTAAGCCTCACCAATTGTGGGTTGACATAAGAAGAAAGGCTCACATTTGACTCACACTTTAATCTTGCACTGCAATTTATTTTGTAACCTATTGTAACTTTGTTTCTTTTGGTGCTAATGAAAGAAAGAAACTACTAAGTGTCTTCTTAAGCCTCCTGGGACTAAATACGCTACTACTGTACATAACAAAGCCAGAACAATAAGCATCTATAAAGAAAAGCAATCTTCTTAACTTGGCAACGAATAGCAGACATAAACAGAAAGAAAGATAAAAGAACATGACATAAATGGTGGCAGCGGTGGGATCCAACAGAAGGCATAATAAAGTACAGTGGAACGCAGTGTGAAATACACATATCAGAATTTCATAACAAGCAACCCGCTACAAATATCAACAGCCGAAACAGAACGACAAAGCATAAGTGACGAAGTGAATCGTAACGATGGTGAACAACAACGCAAGCATCCAGTAAAACCCACAATTTTTAAAAACAAAGAGTGAACGACTGAACGTTTAAAACAACAAATGAACGACAATATCCTGAATGTCTACTGCGAAAGCAGTGAAAGTCTATGGCGATCGGTATCCTGAGCGTCTACAGCTAAAGCAGTGAACGTCTACAGCGAAAGTAGTGAACGTCTATAAGCGAACGCAATAACGCATTTGTGTTGGTCGCGAAAGTGATTAAAAAAAGGCAGCAGTTAAACAGAACAACAACAGATTCAGACTGGAGGATGGCAACAGAAAATACGTAAGTTGGAAAATTAATTCTCTAAAAAATTCTCTCTCAGTGAGTGTATTTTTAAATAATCTTTCTCAGAAGATATAAGACTATGATTCTCTCTCTCAAAAGGCATATAACATTTATAATTCTCTCTCAAAAAATTTTTTTATCTTTATTTTTTTTTGAGGTTTGATAAATAGGAATTTTTAATAACCTACCATGATTTTTATGATGTATTTTTTAATACTGTTGTGTATTTGGGTATAAATTTTCGTATGATTTTAGAATACCATCGTAATGCAGGGTTCATTTGACGCATTGAGGAATGCAATTAGAAATAGACCTTACCATTTACGACAGACAACAGATAGACAAAGTTGAATTCCAGTGCCAAGTTCATGAATATTTAACTCAAGGAAGTACTATCACAAATAGCAATAACAATAACACTAATCCTATTAACACATTTCAATTTAGAACAATGGCACAAGCAGCAATAATTACGCAAGCCACACGATTCTGTGGAAGAGTGGAAAGTTCAAATCCTGACAAAAATAGGCTAGAATCATACTCTGTGAACCAGTGGTTAGCAGATGCAGACAGTCATATTTCTACAAATAGAATAACAGATGAAAGAACAAAGATTAATGAAGCCTTGCTTTTGGTTAGTTCAGAAAGGGGTGATGCACACACAACTTTGAATTCAGTCAGATTCAGCAATATAACCACATATGATGAATTTAAAAGAATCTGTTTATCAATCTGGGAACCAGTGAGTCAAAGTGAAAAAACGCATGGTGGCCTTAATTGGATAAACAGCCACCAGAATCCGTAACTTGCAGTGACATGCAAGCACCTCCTTTGAAGGCAGTGCAGTTTCCAAAAATCCACCCAAAAAGGGATGTCTTTAGATTAACCTTAACCAATTAGGCATCTACAAAGGCGGGACAGAATTAAGATTCCTGCCTACGAGGGGCTGGACATGGACTTCCAGAAATCCTTATCAAGTCCAGTTCTGAGGTGGAGCAGCAGAGAGAGAAGATATCAGAGGGAAGAGAGAAGGCAAGGAAGCAGAAGAAGAAAGGGTGTGAGGTTGTAAGCCTCACCAATTGTGGGTTGATATAAGAAGAAAGGCTCACATTTGGCTCACACTTTAATCTTGCACTGCAGTTTATTTTGTAACGTATTGTAACTTTGCTTCTTTTGGTACTAATGAAAGAAAGAAACTACTAGGTGTCTTCTTAAGTCTCTTGGGACTAAATACGCTACAACATAACAAAGCCAGAATGATAAGCATCTATAAAGAAAAATAATCTTCTTAACTTAGCAATGAATAGCAGACATAAACAGAAAGATAAAAAGAATGCGACACTAGCTCCACTCTCCAATACCAAGAGAGATTCTCCCATGGCACAACCTGGTGTACCAGCCACATGTAGAGAGGTATCACTAGGCGGTGGAAGGGCTGGCACTTCATACCTGAGGCTATCCAGCATCTCCTTTGGAAATCTTCAGCAGCTGTATACCAGGAGAAAATGGGCTGTCTTCTGTGGTTGGTGTTGCCAGTGGGGTATCTCTCTTCAGCAGGTACCTGATTTTCTCATATTTCTTCATCAGAAGTTTCAGTATTGGCCATCAAGGGCTATAAAGCTGCCCTTGTCCAAGTCCTTCAGTTGAAGTGGGTAGATATCATCGTGGGAGATCTCCATGCTTTTTAGAAGCTTCTAAATCTTGCCCACCCAGGGAACTTAGACCCCCTGAATGGGATGTGACTCTCATCTTAAGGAGCCTGACTTATTAGAGTCATCAGACAGAGATCTGACCTTTACGGCTGTTTTCTTGCTTGCCCTGGCATCGGCAAAGATTAGGTGCACTTCATGGCCTTTCCTTTGATGTTAAGCACTCGAGAGGATGGGGATCTGTTGCACTCAAGTTTGTCCTGGAATTCATAGTGAAGACTCAGAATCTGTCGGTCCCTGATGCCAGATTCAAGTCCTTTTTTGATCTGCTCCCTAGAGGACTTTGTAGGTGGTGATCAAGAAGAGATGCTACTTTGCCCAGTTAGGATGCTGCTTTACTTCCTTAAGAGGACTCGCCATCTCAGGGATGAGTGTCGATGACTCTTTTAGTACCGGCTCGACCAAGAAAGAGGTGTCCAAGAACAATCTCTCTCTGGCTTCATGAGATTATAAAGCAGGCATACTCTTCATCTGACAAGGTAGATGGGAGTAAGATCCGGGCGAGAGCTCACAAGGTTATGGGTACTGGGCATCTCTCGCATTCTGGAAGAACCTGTTGGTTCTACAGGTATTATGAGCAGGGATGTGGTCCCGCCAAACCTCATTCATGTTGTTTTACCTTCGGGATGTTGCCCACAGGTCCTTGGACACATTTTCCATTGGTCCTGTAGTGGTTGCTCAACAAGTTGTATAGTTCACCCGGCTCCCCTAGAGGGACAGGTAGCATCTCGCCTAAGGTGAATGGTAAATGAGAGAGAATGTGTTTGAGTGACTAGTCTCTTCCCCTTTCTCTTTTACCTTTCTCATAGGGCAGAGCGGCAGGGAGCTGTCACATGCTGGACAGGCGTATCTTGCAGGTGAATCTAGATAATTGAGTACTCTCTCTTCCATCTTTTGTAGATTGTTAGAGCAAGTTGTCTTCCATCTTTTGTAGATTTGTGAGATGCAAGTCCCCCTCCCTCTCTTTGGCAAGGGGAGAGAGGAGTTGACAATGAAACAAACCAGCTGGTTTCATTAGTACTTTTTATTGTCTCCAACACTGGATTCATCCAAGCCTTTGTTGAAGTAATGACTTGAGCTCGTTAATTCACGCCCAGAAATCCGGCAGTTGAACATCCCATATGTTCAACAAGCAAGAGGTACGGGATTCCTTCCTCAGCTCTTCATAACCAGGAAGGTATTCCCTGGTGGGTAGAACTTCCAGTCAGTTCAGAGATTTACCCAGACTCCACCCTCCAATGGGTAAGTCTCCTATGTAAAGACCGAAGGTTTGTTTTTGTGTAGGAACAAATAATAAATTTTAAAGTATTTTGTATATTTCCTAACATACAAACCTAAAGTGGAGTGCAGACCAACGAGTGGGTGGGGCTTCCCCACTACCATCGGTAGTTAATGGCCTTGTTTGAAAGTTAAACAGCCGTTCCAGCTCGTATTTGCAGGCTAAATCCTATGTAAAGACCTTCAGGTTTGTATGTTATGAAAAATACAAATTACTTTAAAATTTGTTATTTTTAGTTCTTTCTGATTCTGTTATATTAGTATGCTCATTGGCCTAAAAAGTTCTTGCTATGCAGAGTGGATTTATTAAAAAAAAAAATTTTTTCTAGAAAAATTATTTATATGAATATGATTTTGGTCTTTCAACAGGTGAAGTTGAATTTCATCATCTACCTCGAGAGATGCGTTTTGCAGTGAGGCAATTTATTGTGTGTATTAATAGTCTTCTGCAAGGAATGAATGCCAGAGACGAAATATATACCATTGGACATACATCACGCATTATTGGGACAGAACTTGATGCATTTAATTCTGCCAAACAGAGAAGGAAGGTAAGAGTATGTTCTTCAGTATGAAGTGGTTCACGTATACTGTACTATATTCCTGATATATAATTTATTGTCATGTTTTTACTTCAATTCCTGCTCTCTTGTACAATCATAGATTAAAATGCACTGCCAACTCAACTTTACAAACTTAAACTTATTGGATTTTGTTATTATTGGGTGCATCATCAAATCCCCAAAAAAATTATGTATTTATGTGTTTTCTGTTTATCAGGTTAAGGAAGTATGGTTATATATTCATGTGTGATAAAAATACTTGAATTTTATTAAAGTGATTTCAGAGCACACGCTCTGAAATTGTAAGATCTGTGATTAAAAGAAGTGTAATTGGACTCTATATGTAGTACAGAATAGGAAATCATTCTTAATGGAAAGAGTAAAAACAGTTCCTGGATTCATTGTTTCATTATGCAAGAATTCTAAGATTGTGAGTAGAAGAAGTACAGCTGCATCAGTTTACCACCTACACACACCATTAATTTGGAACATTACCACTTGTTCCATTACATACCATACCAGGGGAATTTGATGATTCTGACTCAGACTAAAATTTCCATAGTCATCACAACCCAACTTGGCCTTCACAATGCTACTTACACAAAATTTTTCAGAATAACATAACAGTTCTGTGACCAGGTCATTACACCAAACATTTGTAAATCAATCAACTGTATATCATCTTAATATGGTTTGGTATTTTGATTGATAAGTACTGTATTTAATGCATTGTTGTTTATATTTTGTGTCTTCAAGGTAAGATTTTGTGCTATATGTGCCATATATGCCAGTGTATAAATCAGCCTCTAAAATTGTGAAGTGTAACTGAGGTTTAGGCCTATATTTACTAAGTAAGATGACACCCAGATAAAGGCAGCACCACTTTCCCGCAAATGCACAACAAAGATGTTTGTAATGTAACTTTTTAATAAGCAAGAGTTAGCCCACATACTTAGTCTAAATAAACTGATGTACCTTACCTGTTGTACCATTCATAGGCATCACAAGTACAGTACACACGCATTTTGTAGCTGGATATAAGGCCAGACCGCTTCGATTACACTACCGTGTTCAGAGTGGCTTTGTATTTTTACTGAAGCATCACAAGTTTTATCTGTTTTTACTCATAAACAGATAACACTATGGTATTGAAAATTTATAACAGAAACATTGGCAATATAGCACAGTAATATCAAATGCCAACGCTACTGAAACAGACTTGCAAAAACCCGTAAGCTGCACCTATAGTAGCATATACAAAACCTAACGAAGAGGCACTTGCCATTCTTCATTTACACATATAAGGTATATGTGTTGTGATTGTTGGAAAATTAAAATACATTTACAGAAATTAATATATTTGGTTCAGAGTAAATATAGCACCTAGAAAATTTTATTTTAAAGATACCTTAAAAATATATTACTTGAACTTTATTTTAAATATTAACCCTTTCATATCTGTATAGTTATCACATCACTGAGGGCACATGAGCCAAGATGTGTCTGGGAGCGCTCGACAGTGCGAAAAAATAATTATTTCGAAAATTCAGCAAAAATATAAATTTTATGCCAACAACGTTCATTTTGCTGTCCTTTTTTTCTAAATGTTTATATTTTATGGTGGAATAGTCAGAATAAGAGTCCCAGCCCTCTAAATACAAAAAATGTGAGTTATTGCACGAAAAAAAAATCTTTATTTATTTTCATATTTTCGTTCAGTAACCCAAAAACTATGAATGTCAGGCGAATGAATTATTTTTTATGAGAAAGCCAACAAAATTCTCTAAATATCGACATATAAAAGAATGGAAAACGAATAAGTCCAGCTGGTGAAAAATTGATAGAAAAAGGGGAAGAAACAGAGCGCTCTGCCCGGCGTATGGTGAGAATTATCGCTAGAAAAAAGATTTTTTTGAAGAGCCCTATCTCGGTTATTTTTCATAGAAATTACTTTGTAAATATACGAAAATGTAGAGGAAAAGTTGAAGAATAATGTGAGTCAAGAAAAATGGCTTTGGTAACGACAACAGTTTCATTTTGACGTTATAAATTGATTGAAACGAAAAAAAATGTTACCGTTGTCAACATTATCATTCGTAGCTCAAAAGCTATAACAGTTAGGCGAATGGATTATTTTTTATGAGAAAGCCAACAAAATTCTCTAAATATTGATATATAAAACAATGAAAAACAAATAAGTCCAGTTGGTGAAAAAATTTATAGAAAAGAGGGTAAGAAACAGAGCGATTTGCCCGGCGTATGGTGAGAATTATCGCTAGAAAAAAGTTTTTTTTGAAGAGCCCTATCTCGGTTATTTTTCATAGAAATTACTTTGTAAATATACGAAAATGTAGAGGAAAAGTTGTAGAATAAAGTGAGAGTCAAGAAAAATGGCTTTGGTAACGGCAACAGTTTCATTTTGACGTTATAAATTGATTGAAACGAAAAAATGTTACCGTTGTCAACATTATCGTTCGTAGCTCAAAGGCTATAACAGATAGGCGAATGGATTATTTTTTATGAGAAAGCCAACAAAATTCTCTAAATATTGATATATAAAACAATGAAAAACGAATAAGTCCAGTTGGTGAAAAAATTTATAGAAAAGAGAGTAAGAAACAGAGCGATTTGCCCGGCGTATGGTGAGAATTATTGCTAGAAAAAAGTTTTTTTTGAAGAGCCCTACCTCGGTTATTTTTCATAGAAATTACTTTGTAAATATACGAAAATGTAGAGGAAAAGTCGTAGAATAAAGTGAGAGTCAAGAAAAATGGTTTTGGTAACGGCAACAGTTTTATTTTGACGTTATAAATTGATTGAAACGAAAAAAAATGTTACCGTTGTCAACATTATCGTTCGTAGCTCAAAGGCTATAACAGTTAGGCGAATGGATTATTTTTTATGAGAAAGCCAACAAAATTCTCTAAATATTGATATATAAAACAATGAAAAACGAATAAGTCCAGTTGGTGAAAAAATTTATAGAAAAGAGGGTAAGAAACAGAGCGATTTGCCCGGCGTATGGTGAGAATTATCGCTAGAAAAAAGTTTTTTTTGAAGAGCCCTATCTCGGTTATTTTTCATAGAAATTACTTTGTAAATATACGAAAATGTAGAGGAAAAGTTGTAGAATAAAGTGAGAGTCAAGAAAAATGGCTTTGGTAATGGCAACAGTTTTATTTTGACGTTATAAATTGATTGAAACGAAAAAAAATGTTACCGTTGTCAACATTATTGTTCGTAGCTCAAAAGCTATAACAGTTAGGCGAATGGATTATTTTTTATGAGAAAGCCAACAAAATTCTCTAAATATTGATATATAAAACAATGAAAAACGAATAAGTTCAGTTGGTGAAAAAATTTATAGAAAAGAGGGTAAGAAACAGAGCGATTTGCCCGGCGTATGGTGAGAATTATCGCTAGAAAAAGTTTTTTGAAGAGCCCTATCTCGGTTATTTTTCATAGAAATTACTTTGTAAATATACGAAAATGTAGAGGAAAAGTTGTAGAATAAAGTGAGAGTCAAGAAAAATGGCTTTGGTAACGGCAACAGTTTCATTTTGACGTTATAATTTGATTGAAACGAAAAAAAATGTTACCGTTGTCAACATTATCGTTCAGTAGCTCAAAAGCTATAACAGTTAGGCGAATGAATAATTTTTATGAGAAAGCCAATAAAATTCCCTAAATATTGACATATAAAAATGGAAAACGAATAAGTCCAGTTGGTGAAAAAATTGATAGAAAAGAGGGTGAGAAACAGAGCGCTCTGCCCGGCCTATGGTGAGAATTATCACAAGAAATTTTTTTTTTTTTTGAAGAGCCCTATCTCGGTTATTTTTCATAGAAATTACTTTGTAAATATACGAAAAGTAGAGGAAAAGTTGAAGAATAAAGGGAAAGTCAAGAAAAATGGCTTTGGTAATGGCAACAGTTTCATTTTGACGTTATAAATTGATCGAAACGAAAAAAAATGTTACCGTTGTCAACATTATTGTTCGTAGCTCAAAGGCTATAACAGTTAGGCGAATGAATTATTTTTTATGAGAAAGCCAAGAAAATTCTCTAAATATCGACATATAAAAAAAAATGAAAAACGAATAAGTCCAGTTGGTGAAAAATTGATAGAAAAGTGGGTAAGAAACAGAGCGCGCAGGCCAGGCATAAGGTGAGAATTATCGCTAGACATTTTTTTGAAGAGCCCTACCTCGGATTTTTTCATAGAAATTACTTTGTAAATATACAAAAATGTAGAGGAAAGGTTGAGGAATAAAGTGAGAGTCAAGAAAAATGGCTTTGGTAACAGCAACAGTTTCATTTTGACGTTATAAGCTGTTCGAAACAAACAAAAAAATGTTACCGTTGTCAACATTATCGTTCGTAGCTCAAAAGCTATAACAGTTGGGTGAATGAATTATTTGTTATGAGAAAGCCAACAAAATTCTCTAAATATCGATATATATGATAATGAAAAATGAGATTTAGAGCCCTGCCTAAAATCCAGACATCTCTTATGTGATGCACTAACAAATTTCCGCTAGTTTTACCGTAAAAACTTTGCGAAAGCATGTTGAAACTGTTCTCGATTGACGCCGCTGTATGTAAACAGCCACACGTGTTTACCCAGCCTCGTGACGCATGGTCTCTGACAGAAGTGTGGCCTGTCAGGCCTGCGTGGGTGCGATCAGCTGATGTCATTGTGAGAATTTTACTACGCCATGGATTTGCGCATGCGCAGTAGAGGAACTAAAAATTTATAGAAAATAGAGGATACCAAACAGAGTGTTTCCAATAATGTAATCCTACATTTTATAAAAAAATGTAAGATACGAGAGAGAAACGTGGTAGGATCAACTGATTTCATTGTGGGAAATTTACTATACCAGGAATTGCGCATGCGCAGTATAGGCACTGCTTGCCTGGCGATCGATGCCTGAGTTACACGGTCCAAGGTATGCTTTAGCCTATGGAAACCACCAACTGTCCGAAAATAAAAAAATTTACCCCTACCACACGTACGAAAAATGTCGGTAAATTTTACTTACAATTACGTCAGTCAGACAAGAAGGGGGGTAGGGGGTTATTGCGTAATATGACGTCAATTGGGCAGGAAAGGGTTAAAACATACTTCCATAACTTATAAGTGCTAATTTTTAAAACCCTAGAAATTCTTTATCTTCATCTTCATCATCTGACATAAACATTATTGTTTTGTCCATGTCTTATGGATCATCTTCCAAACTGGATAAAGATGCATTGTCATTCTTGAATTCATAAACAGCACCACCATCACCAGCATGTTATCTTTCATTCCCTATGGTAAGCAGATTTACTGAACATGAGTTCCAGTAGAAGTAAATATAGTGGGCTGTGAGCATAATGGTAGTGGTGTACAATGAGTACCATGCACATCAACTGTTTTGAATGGCAGGTTTGTAATCCAATGAACTGAAGATTACTACTACTTCAATGCTGTGCTGTGTAAACCACTAATGTTATTATTATGTCTATGTTAGATAGGTTTATGAAACATGAACTTCAATATGAAATCATTGTGATGGGCTGCAAGGGTTATGGCAAGTGGTGTACAGTATGTCAAATGTTAAGTGGGAAATTTCCCTTGTTTACCCACCAGTGGTAAGAGTTAACATTTCATATTCAGCACAGTAGTTGACCCCTGATATTTATGAAAGGTATTTTTAGGCTTTAAATACTGACTTACACACTGGCATGTATGGTAATTATATTTTCTCGGTTTATGTGTGTGTGTGTGTGTCAGTATGTACATTAGGATCACATTTGGAAACACAACACCACTCATGCTTTGATGTCTCTCTCTCTCTCTCTCTCTCTCTCTCTCTCTCTCTCTCTCTCTCTCTCTCTCTCTCTCTCTCTCTCTCATATATATATATATATATATATATATATATATATATATATATATATATATATATATATATATATATATATATATATATATATATATATATATATATACACACACACACACAGAAATAATCAAGAGTATCCTCTTATACACCATCTCCCATCCAGTAAGTCAAAGGAAAAGGAATAAGCAATTAACTAATTTATTTTAGTATTATTCACTGTAGGCAAATTTGCCTCTGTAACCTCTCTCTCACCACTGCCTTGTTGGGGGGGGGGAATCACTTTAATCTCTTTCTTGTACAAGTGCTGCCGGAATTCCTTAAATTCAAGGTGCGGAACAGATCAGAGCTAATCGTTGCCCAAGGCAGGTCAGCTGGTGGGCTGAACACGTGCGTTCCACCATCTTGAAACTGCAGCCATGCTGCCACGATGGCAACATCATCTAGGAAGAGGAAAAACTTAATTCCTGAAAGCTGTAACAGGTCTTGGAGGGGGACGCTCACCCTTAGAATTGTTCAGGTGCCACCAGAGGTCAGATGCCCTGTCCTTTGCTCCATTAAATTGCTTATTTCCAGCACATGGCTGGCAATAACCAAAGTAACTTTTGTTGTGAACTAATTCACTTGCCCTCCCTCTCGCTGGCCCTCATAAGAAGAGAACTTCAGTTCCTAAATAAGGTAAAGTACCAGGATTTGTTTAAGGTTTTCGTCAGTCACGTTCACGTCTTTAACTATTTTCGGTGTATTTTCATAGTGCAGTATACCTACAGTGAGACCTGTATTGCTTTTTATATTTTGTGCTGTTTAATTTGCAAAGCATTGACAAGAAGTGTAACATAATCGTATGATATTCGAGTCTTTGGAATCAAGTTCTGTCTAGGCATCTTCTATACAATTCCTCAATTCCTTCATTGCAGTGCTAGTTTCGGTTGAGTAACCATGAGTGTTTTGATTACAGATTAGGAATTATTTATTCAGCTGTGGATCTGCCTATCATCTTGTGTGCGTAGTGGTTCCACTACCTTGTTTTCAACACCCTTTGAAGCAGGCAACCCATTGTATTTCCTCCAGGAAATTCCTTGCCATTTGCTCTTTACCTTATTCCACCAGAATTATGCTACCATTCTTCTGATGTGTTTTCATTTGTAAATATAATGAATTAAGTTAAGCCCCATAGTTTATCTAATCACTCCCCTCTTGAAGTAGGCCTTAAGCCATATTTTGTATTTTATAATTTTAGCTGACCTCAAGGCCAGGGTCCAGATTTTTGTGGTAATTAAGGTAAGTTGCATATCACCCTAGTATATCTGATTAATCTAGCAAGACCCCAGCTTTAAAATTATAACACTGCAACTTAATTTCCCATAGATCTCACAATCTGGAACTTCACAGATTGAGTCCTTACCCCTTTGCAATGTGCAGTTATCAGCTAAATAGCCTCGCTAAGAGCTGAATGTGAGACAAGAAACAAACTTCTTAATTAGCGAAATTTCCCCTACAAGCTTACAAGTGATCCATTTCCACAGTAAGTATTGTTATTATTTTTATTTTTTGTTATGTACGAACAAAATTGTGACTGAAATAGAGTTAGGAATTGTTAGAACACATGCTTGCATCCCAGTTATAGAGAAGAGAGAGTTATTAACCTTTACACACAAGCATTTGATAGCTAACGCATGATAGCTTGCATGACTTTAATGATAGGCTAACTAGGAAAAGTGAAATTATGAATAGTGTAACAGGAAATATTACAGGTATATTTCCTTCCCCATGTGATTCACAATTTTTCATTCGGAAATCCTAGTGAGGCACGTATTACAGCCCACGCGGTCAGACCGTATATATCTCTCTCTCTCTCTCTCTCTCTCTCTCTCTCTCTCTCTCTCTCTCTCTCTCTCTCTCTCTCTCTCTCTCTCTCTCTCTCTCTCTCTCTCTTAGAGGTTAGGAATTTGCCAGCTAAAGATGTTATTCTTTCTTACTGAATAAATCTCACAAATCCGTAAAAGTTTGTACAGGCCGTGGGAGCTGAAAATCTTGGTTAGTACTTGCATTTAAGTTACTCTATAAAAGAAACGCACATGGCAAATTCCATTCCATTCAATTTTTTCCAGTAAACAAACTGTGAGAAAAAGGCACCACCCATTCGTTCATTTTTCACAGAAGAGAGGAAACCTTCCGAAATTTTTCAGTCGTCTCATTAAAATTTGAGCAAAGCTTCACTCGGCCAGGTGTTCATCTGAGCCGGGACTACGTTGTATTTGTTCACTCTATTTGTTAGTTGCTTTTCTTCACATGCATGTGCTGAACTGTCCCCGGACCCATGGGATCACTAAAGTAAACACGCTACTCCCATGCTTAATCAGGTCTCTAGAATACAGTAAGTATTTTTTTTTCCTTTTCCCTTAAGCACGTGAGATTTCTTTGGCAGTACAGTACTTTGCCCATGCATGGTAAATTAACATTTTTTTTTTTTTGTATTCTTTATATTCTACCGAATTTTAATATCGCGCTTTTGAAATAAGCACATTCTTTTCTTGAAGCACATTCTTTTCTCGTCGCATTTTATGCATATTATTTTTCTCTCGGCTGAGAAGCTAGTAACATTGTTTCTCTTACATTTAATTGCATATATTTAGAAGCAACTACTCCCTATTTGCCTAGAGCAATACAATTTTATGTTTGCTGCCACCACCAGCATAATCATTCATTCACGCATTTAATTGCGAATTTTTCAAAGCTACCACTTCCCATTTGCCCAGAGCAATTTTATAATATTTGCTGCCACCGCCAGCATAATAATTCATTCACACATTTAATTGTGAATGTTTTGAAGCTACCGCTTCCTGTTTGCCCAGAGCAATTTTATAATATTTGTTGTGATGCCATGATAAGCATTTATTCAGGCATTGTTACTATTTATGTGAGCAAGCAAAAATTCAAAAGCATATTAAATGATATTCAACTCTACGTAAGCCGTTATTTTAATTGCTTCCACCAGCTCTGACAATTCTCTGCAAATCATTATTTAAGGCTTGCATTAAGCCTTGTGCTAAAAATCCATGTCCTGTTGGGATTGCTTATTCCAGTTCACTAGAACAACCTTGAATCATCTTAGACATAAAAATCAAGTCCATTTCTAGACTTTATATTCGTGTATTTCACACAATCCAGGTCCTTATGGAGCTGCTTATTCCAGTTTAGTAGAACAACCTTGAGTCTTCTTAGACATAAAAATCCAAGTCCATTTTGAGACTTTATATTCATGTATTTCACACAATCCAAGTCCTTATGGGACTGCTTGTTTCAGTTCATTGAAACAACCTTGAGTCTTCTTAGACATACAAATCAAGTCCATTTCGAGACTTTATACTCATGTATTTTACACAAATCCAAGTCCTTATGGGACTGCTTATTCCAGATCATTAGAACAACCTTGAGTCTTCTTAGACATACTGAATTAGTTCATTAGAATAACTTTGACTCTTACAAGACCTCAAATCGCTCATTTAGCACAGACCCTAAGTTCTCAGGAACCCAATTAACCACATTCAACATGCACAAACCATCATTTCCCGGCACACCTAAATTTCACACTACTGTATAGCAGGCCAAGTCCATGCGTGACATAAAATCCAAGTTACGTCTTTCGAGACACCCTGAAATTTGAATCTTTCAGGCACCCTGCAACTTCGAGACACCGTGAAATTTGAGTATTTTCATACGTACTGATTTAGCCTTATGTCAAGATGTCTACAACACATCCAGTACCCAGCAAAATGAGGACTTCAAGTTCTACATGTCCGCTGGAAAGGACATGGGACTGTCAGGACTAGCCTTGAAGGACTGGGTCCAAGAGAGAATAGACAATGCCAAGGTGGAAAGAGAGAGGCAGAGTGGCAGGAGAGGGAGAAAGAAAGAATAGCTCAGAAGAAATGAGAAGAGGCAGAAAGGCAGGAGAAAGAGAAGGAAAGAATAGCCTGTGAGAAACAAGAAAAGGCAGAAAGGCAGGAGAAAGAGAAGGAAAGAATATCCTAGGAGAAATGAGAAGAGGCAGAAAGGCAGGAAAGGGAGAAAGAAAGAGCTCATCAGCTTGCAATGGCAGCTCAAGGCATGCGCAACACACCAATGCCCTCTCCACATTCAACTCTCAGAAGTGTAGGTTCCCTCATAAGGATATTAGACAAAGCTGAGCCTGAAGCCTGGCTCGACCTCATTGAAAAGGTCCTGATGACCTATCAGCTGGGAAGTGTCTCTGATCCTGGGATGACACCTTGAAGGGAAAGGTGCCATTGCCTTCAATGTTGTCCCACTTGAGGATCAAGGAAATCTCGCCATTGTCCACCAGGTAATTTGAAAAGCTTTTGACATAACTCCTGACCATTGGAGGAAAAGGTGGAGAAATATGCCTAAAGAACTAGGGCAAACCTGGTCTGAGTGGATCTTCAAAAGGACCCGGGCCTTAAAACAATGGCTAGAATCTTTCAAAGCCACTAGTGTGGAGGATATCCTCGAACTCTTCCAGCTTGAGGACTTCTTATTTTATGCCCCACCAGCCCTTGCCACCTATCTATGCGACAAGGTGCATAAGACAGTGGTCGAGTGCTGTCGCTGGGCTGACACCTGGGACACCAATCATCCTCATCTTAGTTCCCATGGATGAAAATTATATCCCTCCTTGCCTGCCTAATCCAACACCCTCTCGCACATGGGCAAGCCCCAAAGAAACCAGAGTGTGGATAATGCAATAGAATAGTGCACCCCACTGAACAGTGCCATTTCAAGGCTGAGGCTGAGACAGAAAATCTTTCTAAGTTCTCGATTGGGACAATGCCCCAACAAGCCATGTCTGGCTCTTGGACAAAAAGTAAAGGGCCTGCTCCCTCCAATGGGGCAGTGCCAAGTAAAGATTATAGGATGAGTTATTGCCCTGCATGCAAAGTTTATGGGCACTCTGCCCAATGAGCAAAATGCCGTAATAATCCAAGTACTTCCGCCATAGCTTTGGCAGTTACAAATTCTAAGTCTTTGGGCCCCTCCATCTGAAGGTCCCATATATGTGGCACCTCCTTGAGGGAGCTAGCCCGCACACCATATGAAGTCAAGGCTTATGAAGGGACTGTCTATTCTATTATATATATACAATGACGACTCTATATATTACTGAAATAAGGAATGGAACCCCACCCGAAGTAATATTTTCCCCAATTTATCTGTTTGGCAGCCTGTATTGTCTCGCTGTTCGGTACCATGATAATGCATAGTGATATAGCTATCACAAAGGTCGGCTGTATATATATATTCACGCCATATATATAGCTAATGAATTATATAAAACTTCCTTATCCTTGGTTAAGAAAGCAGAAATTGTGACCCTATGGAAAACTGGCAAGTCAATGTCAGCTATTGCAAGAGAGCTGGGAATCTCTATCATTGTGGTGCAATCCAAGACAGGAGACCTTGATTCATCATAAGCGGAAGAAAGGCTCAGGGAGGCCACGAAAAACTACAAAAAGAACGGATAACATTTTAAAAGGATTGTTATGGAACATCCATCAATGCCAGCCAAAATTTTGAAGTCTCAAAACCCTGATCTGCTTACGTATCTGAACGGATGCAACATATGCAGAAAGACCTTGGTCTCCCCATGTCGTGTATATCCTCACTAAGCCTATGAAAAAAAAGGATGGCTTTTTGCAGAAAATATTTGAAGTGGACTGAAAATATATTGGGAAAGGGTAGTTTTTAGCGATGAATCTAACTTCCACATTATTCATATGGCAAGAAAGTAAGGAGGCCCCAAGGATATATGCATCAAAATACACAGTCAAGACTGTGAAACATCCAGCTTATGTGATGGTATGGGGATGTTTCAGCGGATATGGGGGGTAGTGGGGGATTATATTTTCTCCCAGAGAGCACGACAATGAATGGAGAGATTTATGAAAATGTCTTGAAAATGAATTAGTCCCTTACAAGGAACTTTTGGGCATGTGTGTATTTATGCAAGATGGAGCACCTTGCCACCGATTTCACAAGGTCACAAACCTTCTTAAGGAATTTAATATTCAGAAATTGGACTGGCCAGGCAATTCATCAGATTTCCAATTGAAAATTGCTGGGCATACATGAAACGGAAACTGGCACTAGCAGATGAGAAAACGTCCCTCCCAAAATTGAAGGATGCCATCCGTAAGTTTTGGTTTGAAGACATGGATGCACAATATTTCAAAGATTTAGCACATTCAATGCCAAGAAGGTTAAAAGCTGTACTTAAAAATAATGGAGAAATGTATAAGTGAACTAAAATTTTCCTTTTTTTTCCTTTTTTATATCATTGCTATGATTTGTTTACAAATTTTTCCTTTTATTTTCCTTTTTTATATCATTATATATGATTTGTTTATAAATGTATATATATATATAAATATTTTTTTATATATATATATATATATATATATATATATATATATATATATATATATATATATATATATATATATATATATATATATATATATATATATATATATATATATATATATATATATATATATATATATATATATATATATATATTATATATATATATATATATATATATTAATATATATATATATATATATATATATATATATATATATATATATATATATATATATATATATATATATATATATATATATATATATATATATATATATATATATATATTTACATTTACAGGCAGTTCTGTGGGTTCTTTTTCCCAGCTGAGCGCTGTTAACCGAATATCACAGATAATTATGGTAACAAAGGGCATTTATGATGTTGGAAGCGCCAATAAGCCGTTTAACAGCACAGTTAACTGCTTATTGGCACTGTTAACTGCTTATCGGCACCAATAAACCTCTTACCAATGCCGATAAACCGCTTACCGATGCCACTAAACCACTAACTTACTGTTATAAGTTTAGAACTGGGGTCTTGCTTGATTAATCAGATATACTAGGATGATATGCAACTTACCTTCATTACCACAAAAATCTGGTCTCTGGTCTTGAGGTCAGCTAAAATTATAAACAACAAAATATGGCTGAAGGCCTACTTCAAGAGGGGGAGTGATTAGATAAACTTTGGGGCTTAACTTAATTCATTATATTTACAAATGAAAACACATCAGAAGAATGGTAGCATAATTCTGGTGTAATAAGGTGAAGGGCAAATGACAGGGAATTTCCTGGAGGAAATACAATGGGTTGCCTGCTTCAAAGGGTGTTGAGAACGAGTTAGTGGGGACCACTATGCACACAAGATGATACGCAGATTCACAGCTGAATAAGTAACTCTTAATCTGTAATCGAAACACTTATGGTTACTCAACCGAAACTAGCAATGCAATGAAGGAGTCGAGGAATTGCATAGAAGATACCTAGACTGAACTTGATTCCATGGACTCAAATATCATACGATTATGTTACACTTCTTGTCAATGCTTTGCAAATTAAACAGCACAAAATATAAAAAGCAATACAGGTCTCAGTGTAGGTATACTGCACTATGAAAATACACCGAAAATAGTTGAAGACATGAACATGACTGCCGAAAACCTTAAATAAATCTTGGTACTTTACCTTATTTAGGAGCTGAAGTTCTCTTCTTATGAGGGCCAGCGAGAGGAGAGCAAGTGAATTAGTTCACAACAAAAGTTACTTTGGTTACTGCCAGCCACGTGTTGGAAATACTGTAGGTAGTTTAATGGAGCAACGGACAGGGCATCCATCCTCTTGTGGCGACTGAGCAATTCTAAGGGCAAGCGTCTCACTCCAAGACCTGTTACAGCTTTGAGGAATTAAGTTTTTCCTCTTCCTAGGTGGTGTTGCGATCATGGCAGCATGGCTGCAGTTTCAAGATGGTGGAACGCACGTGTTCAGCCCACCAGCTGACCTGAATCGGGTGACGATTAGCTGTGATCAGATCTGCACCTGGAATTTAAGGAATTCCAGCAGCACTTGGACAAGAAAGAGATCAAAGTGGTTTCCCCCAAAAGGCAGTGGTGAGAGAGAGGTTATAGAGGCAAATTTGTTTACAGTGAATCATACTAAAATAAATTAGTTACAGTAAACTCCCCGTATTCGCGGTCTCACTATTCGTGGACTCATGTATTCGTGGTCTCACTATTCGTGGTCTCACTATTCGTGGTCTCACTATTCGTGGACTCATGTATGTGCTGATTTCTATGTGGAATGTATCTACCCATTATTCGTGGAAAATTCTCACATTCGTGGTATTTTTCACTGAGAAATATTCACTAATTACAGGCAGTCCCTGGTTAACCCTTAAACGCCGAGCCTCTATTTACAAAAGTGTCTGCCGTATGCCGGCGGGGTTTGAGAGTTAGCACCAAAGCAGAAAGAAAGTTTTTTCAAAAAATCACAGCACGCTTAGTTTTTAAGATTAAGAGTTCATTTTTGGCTTCATTTTTTCTCATTGCCTGAAGTTTAGTATGCAACCATCAGAAATGAAAAAAAAATATCATTATCATATATAAATATTAGAATATATGACAGCGCAAAAAAAATTTCATACATAATTGTATACAAATAGCGCTGTGAGCAAAACAGTTGAAGCTAATGAGTTATTTTTTTTTGTTGTATTGTACACTAAATTGCGATGATTTTGGTATATAACAAATTGTAAAACGATCAAAGCAACACAGAGAAAATATTATCACAAAATGATGCATGAATTCAACGTGCGGACGTAAAAAAAAGTTTTTTCAAAAATACACCATAAATCGAAATATTGTGCTAGAGACTTCCTGTTTGTTGCAAAATGAAGGTAAATGATTGAATGTTACTAGAATGTTAGAGTTTTAGCTTACAATTGCATTTTTCGACCATTTCATTCGAGTCAAAGTTGACGGAATTTTGAAATTTTGGCACTTATCTTGATTTATATGAAAATATTTCAAAACTGGTTAAAGCTACAACCATGAGTTATTTTTTGTTGTATTCTACATGAAATTGCGCACATTTTCATATATAAAACGTTACATAACGGCTAATATAAAACGGTGCAAAAATTACGACAAAGTGACTAAAGAATTTCTTAGATTTTCAGCAGAGTTAGCACGCGCGGATGTAAGGAAAATGTTTTTTTCAAACATTCACCATAAATCGAAATATTGTGCTAGAAACTTCTCGTTTGTTGCAAAATGAAGGTAAATGATTTAATATTACTAGAATGTAAGATTTTTAGCTTACAATTGCATTTTTCGACCATTTCGGTTGAGTCAAAGTTGACCGAAGGTTGAAATTTTGTCATTTATCGTGATTTATATGAAAATATGTCAAAATTGATAAAAGCTACAACCATGAGTGATTTTTTGTTGTATTCTACAAGAAATTGCACACATTTTCATATATAAAACTTTATGTAACGGCTATTATAAAATGGTGCAAAAATTACGACAAAGTGACTAAAGAATTTCTGAGATTATCATCAGAGTTAGCGCGCGCGGACGTAAGGAAAAAGTTTTTTAAAAAATTCACCATAAATCGAAATATTGTGCTAGAGACTTCTTGTTTGTTGAAAAATGAAGGTAAATGATTAAATATTACTAGAATGTAAGAGTTTTAGCTTACAATTGCATTTTCTGACCATTTAATTTGAGTCAAAGTTGACAGAAGGTTGAAATTTTTGCACTTATCGTAATTTATATGAAAATATGTCAAAATTGATAAAAGCTACAACCATGAGTCATTTTTTGTTGTATTCTACAAGAAATTGTGCACATTTTCATATATAAAACTTTATGTAACGGCTAATAGAAAACTGTGCAAAAATTACGACAAAGTGACTAAAGAATTTCTGAGATTGTAAGAGCCTGACGCCGTCTCTTCCAAACACGTGTGTGTTCGTGTGTTCGTCGTCCATCGGAGTGGCGAGACGTTTGGCGTCTTCACAAACAGAAACATACACACAGTTTGATACAGAAGATTCGTTGGAACATTATGAGTACTTGATTAGAATGCTTGCATGGCAATGCAAGTAGTGGTGATTGTACATACATCAAGACAACAATGGTTAGGGAGAAACAGATGGAAATATTGTATGGTTGGAATCGCGTTCCTTCAGAGAAAGAAAATGAGATGCTCTTGTTGTCTTGTCCACTCCGATGGACGACGAACACACGAACACACACATGTTTGGAAGAGACGGTGTCAGGCTCTTACAAGATTTTCAGCAGAGTTAGCGTGGACGTAAGGAAAAAGTTTGTTTTTCAAAAATTCACCATAAATCGAAATATTGTGCTAAGAGACTTCTCGTTTGTTGCAAAATGAAGGTAAATGATTGAATATTACTAGAATGTAAAAGTTTTAGCTTACAATTGCATTCTTCAACCAATTCGGTCGAGTCAAAGTTGACAGAAGGTTGAAATTTTTGCATTTATCGTGATTTATATGAAAATATGTCAAAATTGATAAAAGCTACAACCATGAGTCATTTTTTGTTGTATTCTACATGAAATTGCACACATTTTCATATATAAAACTTTTTGTAACGGCTAATAGAAAACAGTGCAAAAATTACGACAAAGTGACTAAAGAATTTCTGAGATTTTCAGCAGAGTTAGCGTGGACGTAAGGAAAAATTTTTTTCAAAAATTCACCATAAATTGAAATATTGTGCTAGAGACTTCTTGTTTGTTGCAAAATGAA
This sequence comes from Macrobrachium rosenbergii, assembly GCF_040412425.1. Lineage (NCBI taxonomy): Eukaryota > Metazoa > Arthropoda > Malacostraca > Decapoda > Palaemonidae > Macrobrachium > Macrobrachium rosenbergii. The sequence goes on from NC_089761.1 coordinate 60,464,960, forward strand.
GATAAATGATTGAATATTACTAGAATGTAAGAGTTTTAGCTTACAATTGCATTTTTCGACCATTTCAGTCAAGTCAACATTGACCGAAGGTTGAAATTTTTGCACTTATCGTGATTTATATGAAAATATGTCAAAATTGATAAAAGCTACAACCATGAGTTTTTTTTTTTTGTATTCTACATGAAATTGCACACATTTTCATATATAAAACTTTATGTAATAGCTAATATAAAACAGTGCAAAAGTTACGACAAAGTGACTAAAGAATTTCTGATATTGTAAGAGCCTGACGCCGTCTCTTCCAAACACGTGTGTGTTCGTGTGTTCGTCGTCCATCGTCCATCGGAGTGGTGAGACATTTGGCATCTTCACAAACAGAAACATACACACAGTTTGATACAGAAGATTCGTTGGAACATTATGAGTACATGATCAGAATGCTTGCATGGCAATGCAAGTAGTGGTGATTGTACATACATCAAGACAACAATGGTTAGGGAGAAACAGACAGAAATATTGTATGGTTGAAATCACGTTCATTTAGAGAAAGAAAACGAGATGCTCTTGTTGTCTTGTCCACTCCGATGGACAACGAACACACTCGTGTTTGGAAGAGACGGTGTCAGGCTCTTACAAGATTTTCAGCAGATTTAGCGTGGACATAAGGAAAAAGTTTTTTTTCAAAAATTCACCATAAATCGAAATATTGTGCTAGAGACTTCCAATTTGTTGCAACATGAAGGTAAATGATTGAATATTACTAGAATGTAAGAGGTTTAGCTTACAATCGCATTTTTCGACCATTTCAGTCGAGTCAAAGTTGACCGAAGGTTTAAATTTGGCACTTATCGTGATTTATATGAAAATATGTCAAAGTTGATAAAAGCTACAACCATGAGTTATTTTTTGTTGTATTTTACATGAAATTGCGCACATTTTCATATATAAAACTTTATATAAAGGCTAATATAAAACGGTGCAAAAATTACGACAAAGTAACTAAAGAATTTCTGAGATTTTCAGCAGAGTTAGCTGATGCTTTCTTTTGGGATAAGAAAGAAATTCTCACACGTGCAGCTGGGTCATGCTTGTAAACAAAACAACAGCGTGATCCGTGAACTCCCAGCATCCCTCAAGGCGTGATTTAAAATTTTTCGCAAACGAGTCCTATAAGTATTTTTCCGCGAATATTTAAAAAAACTTTTTGTAGTCGACGTATTTTACGTCCACTTAGCACCCGACAGACAATTTTTGTCAACGTAAAATATGTCCAGTCGGCGTCAAAGGGTTAATGGTGGGCTTTGTTAATGGCGATTCAGTTTGTGGTGCTTGTCTAGCGACGAAAATCTGCAATTTTTGGTGCCAAAAATCACCGATTTCCGCTTATCAGCACCGATAATTGGGTATTGGCGCCAATACATACCTAACAGAGGCACCGATAAGCCCCGAAAATTGCCGGAAAACCCCCAAAATCACTCATTTTTGGTTAGCAGCAATTTTTGGTTATCACACCCTTAGAACGGAACCCCCGCCAATAACCGGGGACTGCCTGTACTGTATTTTCATATTTTCATGACTAAATGCACTTTTTGTGATAAAACTATTAAAATACTCAGGTATAAGCATTTTTAGAGGGTATTTGTGTGTTTAAACTATCAAAATAGGCAATTCTAAGTGTTCGCAGATTTTAGCTATTCGAGGCGGGGTGTGGTATGCATCCCCCACGAATATGGGGGGTTTATTGTAATTGCTTATTCCTTTTTCTTTTGACTTATTGCGTGGAAGATGACATATGAGAGGATACTCTTGATACCTCCCCTACCTTGATGGCATTTACACCCTTAGTTGGGTTGAAATGGCTAAAATTACATTATAGCAACAGGCAATAATTTTTCTCTTCATAACCTTTGGGGTGCAATATTCTAAAATATAATATTTCTGCTAAATATTAGATTCAGTTATAAATAAAAGAGATCTTTATGACTTTTACTGTATTTTGCAGAATTAATTTATGCTCCTGGCAACAGTAATAATTTTACTTTCTAAGAACTGAAAATAAGCAGCATTTAATGAGTATAAAATAACTAGAGGATAATATTGTTATACGGTACTTAGAATACTCTATGCACTTATTAGTAAAAGCTTTTAGTCACAAGGTCAGGCAGTTAACCCTTTAACGCCGACTGGACGTATTTTACATCGACGAAAATTGTCTGTCTTGTGCCAAGTGGACGTAAAATACGTCAACTACAAAAAGTTTTATTAAATATTCGCGGAAAAATACTTATAGGCTTAGTTTGCGAAAAATTTTAAATCGCGCCTTGAGGGATGCTGGGAGTTCACGGATCACACTGTTGTTTTGTTCACAAGCGTGATCCAGCTGCTCATGCGCGAATTTCTTTCTTCTCCCACTAGAAAGCATCAGCGACGCTTCTCAGAAATTCTTTCATCACTTTGTCGTAATTTTTGCACTGTTTTATATTAGCCGTTACATAAAATTTTATATATGAAAATGTGCACAATTTCATGTAAAATACAACAAAAAAACAACCCATGGTTGTAGCTTTTATCAGTTTTGAAATATTTTCATATAAATCACGATAAGTGCCAAAATTTCAACCTTCTGTCAACTTTGACTCTACCGAAATGGTAGAAAAACGCAATTGTAAACTAAAATTATTACATTCTAGTAATATTTAATCATTTACCTTCATTTTGCAACAAACAAGAAGTATCTAGCACAATATTTCGATTTATGGTGAACTTTTGAAAAAAAAAAAATTTTCCTTACGTCCGCGCGGTAACTCAGCCGAAAATCTCAGAAATTCTTTTGTCACTTTGTCATAATTTTTGCACCGTTTTATATTAGCCGTTACATAGAGTTTTATATATGAAAATGTGCGCAATTTCACGTAAAATACAACAAAAAACAACCCATGGTTGTGGCTTTTATCAGTTTTGAAATATTTTCACATAAATCACGATAAGTGCCAAATATTTTGATTTATGGTGAACTTTTGAAAAAAACTTTTTCCTTACCTCCATGCGCGGTAACTCGGCTGAAAATCTCAGAATTTCTTTAGTTACCTTGTCGTAATTTTTGCACTGTTTTCTATTAGGCATTACATAAAGTGATATACATGAAAATGTGCGCTATTTCATGTAGGATGCAACAAAAAATAACTCATGGTTGTAGCTTTTATCAGTTTTGAAATATTTTCATATAAATCACGATAAATAGAAAAAATTCAACCTTCAGTCAACTTTAACTCGACTGAAATTTTCGAAAACTGCCATTGTAAGCTAAAACACTTACAGTCTAGTAATATTCAATCAATTACCTTAATTTTTCAACAAACGGGAAGTCTCTAGCACAATATTTCGATTTATGGTGAATTTTTGAAAAAAACTTTTTTATGTCTGCGCATTACGAATTCATGCATCATTTTGTGATAATATTTTCTCTGTGTTGCTTTGATCGTTTTACAATTTGTTATATACCAAAATCATCGCAATTTAGTGTACAATACAACGAAAATAAAATAACTTATTAGCTTTAACCATTTTGCTCACAGCGCAATTTGTATACAATTATATATGAAATTTTTTTTTTCATGCTGTCATATATTTCAATATTTATATATGATAATGATATTTTTTTCATTTCTGATGGTTGCATACTAAACTTCAGGCAATGACAAAAAAGGGAGCCAAAAATGAACTCTTAATCTTAAAAACTAAGCGTGCTGTGATTTTTTGAAAAAACTTTTTTTCCGCTTTGGAGCTAAATACCGAACACCGCCGGCATACGGCAGACACTTTTGTAAATAGAGACTCAGCGTCTAAGGGTTAATATACCTTGAGGAGGCAATACAACGAAAATATTTGTGGGCTTAGGTGTTGCCAAGATACTTGAGAGCAATGGCTCAGTACCATTCTGGGCACTATAACATTTGTGCCAAGGGCACATATTATAAGTACATGTGATGTATCAGTACGTAGTCCTGGCTATGGAAGCCAGAGGTTATAAATTACTAGGAAAAGAACAATAATACGAGAGATTATCTCACTTTGGAAGCCACTGATAAAGGCATACCAACAGCAGAGCACTAACCTTATAGGTGCCTTGTGGCACTCATCTACGTACGTAAGGTATAACTGTGTATAATTTACACAGTTTGCGAGTCTGGGACTCGAGATTCATAACAAAAGCATAAGTGACAGATACAAAGAAATTAATAATTGTTGTAAACAGGTGATAATTAAACATGCCAAAATTATATTCCTTATCCTATAGAAGTGGCGAGGTTCATTCTTTAGCCCAACAGGCCTCAAAGGGAGTCAGAGGACCTAAAAAGTTGGGGTATATGTCAGTTGCACTCTGCATTGGCAGAGTGGGAAACAAGGTAAAATATGAGCCTTTGTGAGGCATAAAATAATATGATTAATTGAATAGAATAATGAAAGAAAAAATGTTAAAGGAAAAGAATAAATTACAAAGTTATAAGGAAAATACATTGGTGAGGACAGAGGTGCCAAGGTCCTTTTGGGATAAAGGGGTGTCACTGTGCCAGATTGGCACTACTGCCAAGGGAGCGCAGGGTCTCTCTTTTGGAGATCTGAAGCCATCTATGCCCAAGATTTTCTTCCATGGACCTGTTTTAGCCTGATGGTTTTCCTTGGTAGGGGAATCGGTCAAACCAAGCCTGAGGAGGACAACATAGTGCCACCCAGGCCGGCTTCTTTGATGGCCAGAGCAGGGGCATTCGTTACAGGCTCTGCCCCAAGTCGTTGCAGTTGCTTGAGCTCATCAGCCAGTTGAGGTATAGCAGAATCCTTACTCATACTCACTTCTGCTGAGGACTGGGAAAGAGAGATGTTGTGGTGGGTGTGGGAGGCCTGAGGGTTGCGATGACAAGCTCAGGCACAGGTTGCTAGGCCGCACCTTTGGGTGAGCTTCCGCTGTGGTCGAGAGACTCCCTCTCTCTTACCAACACTGGTAGCTGAGCCAAGCTGGGAGAAGAGAGGGGATCTGGGCTGGGATCACTTGAATGGAGATCTGGGGCGTGCTCTGGCACTGGCACTAAGGCACAGGCATTGGTACAGGATTTGGAGTTTGCTCGCCATTTGGGATGGATGGAGCTTGACACTGCTCAGTGCACTCAAGCAGCACTGGTAGAGATTGAGAGTCAATTTTGGGATCTCCAGGAGGGAGATCTATGGGGTGCCATGGCACTGGCACTGGGGCAGGGCCTGGCACAGGATTGGGCTTTAAAATCTGCCTGAATGGAGGGGGCCACTGCACAGAGTACTCAGAAGGCACTGGCAGTGGAATGAATGGAGGCTCTTGAGAATTACTCATGCCTAATGAATAACTTGAAGGGTTTGGAACCCCGGATTGTTGCAATTTAGATGTAGACGGGAAGTCTTGTCCCAGGAGGATGTCATAACCTCCAGGAATGTAGCTTGCTACGGCAAGATTTCAGATTTTGGATTTAAGAGGTCTTGTGACTCTCAACTGAATAATAGGAAGTATTTTGAATTGACTGATATCCTCAATTGTGACGAGTCTACGCCGGCTAACGTTAGCTCCATAGGGAACCTTGTCCTTCCTTATGAGGAAAATTTGCACACCAGGGTCATCAAATGCCTTGACTTGGTGTGCAGGGTAGCTACCTCAAGGAGGTACCACATATATGGGACCTTCAGATGGAGGACCCAAAGACTTAGAATTTGTAACTGCCAAAGCTATAGTGGGTGTACTTGATTTATTAGGGCATTTTGCCCATTGGGCAGAATGCCCATAAACTTTGCATGCAGGGCAATAACTCCTCCTATTATCTTTGCTTGGCACTGCCCCATTGGAGGGAGCAGGCCCTTTACTTTTTGTCCAAGAGCCAGACATGGCTTGTTTGGGCATTGTCCCAATCAAGAACTTAGAAGGATTTTCTGGCTGAGCCTCAGCCTTGAAATGGCACTGTTCAATGGGGTGCACTATTCTCTTGCAATATCCACACTCTGGTTTCTTCGGGGCTTGCCCATGTTCGAGAGGGTGTTGGATTAGGCAGGCAAGGAGGGATATGATTTTCGTCCATGGGAACTAAGATGAGGATGATTGGTGTCCCAGGTGTCAGCCCAGCGACAGCACTCGACCACCGTCTTGTGCGCCTTGTCGCATAGATAGGTGGCGAGGGCTGGTGGTGCATAAAATAGAAGGTCCTTGAGCTGGAAGAGTTCGAGGATATCCTCCACACTAGTAACTTTGAAAGATTCTAGCCTTTGTTTTAAGGCCTGGGTCTTTTTGAAGATCCACTCAGACCAGGTTTGCCCTGATTCTTTGGGCATATTTCTCCACCTTTTCCTGCAACGGTCAGGAGTTATGTCAAAAGCTTTTCTAATTGCCTGGCGAGATTTCCCTTCAAGGTGCCGTCCCAGGATCAGAGACACTTCAGTAGAGCCCTGATAGGTCATCATCTCGCCTAAGGTGTTGGTTCTGGAAGTGAGAAGGATCCTGAGAGTGACTGGCCTCTCCTCCTTCCTCGTCCTCCTACTTCTCCTTCGGGATGAGAATAGGACTCGAATCAACACTTGCTGGCTCTGGCGTCTGATGAGGTTAGATTACACATCGAGCACCTGTTCTATTTTTCTTCTAGAATCATAGAAGCAATTCAGCTCCTTCCTCTAGCAATGGGAGGAAGGAGACTCTGGAAATAAGGAAAACCCTATCTCTGGTTTTCCTTACTGCCTCTGACTCTTAGATTCTTCCTAGCCTATTTCGTATGAGTGACGTTTCGTCACATGCGAAAAGGTCCAGTATCTGACATTTGATCTTGCAGTTCCTACACTCGGATCAATATGTCAGAGGCATGGCACTCCTCCTCGCTCTCTTGACCAGGAGGGGTAGCCCCGGTGTGCAGAACTCCAGTTAGTTCAAGAGACTCACTCAGGCAATGTTCACGCTACTGCGTGATAAATCAAATGCGAAGCGAGTCCTGCTTTCCAAAGGCACCCGTTCCCCAACAATAAGCCCTCCAACCAATGAGTCTTCCTAATGTAAAGGACCGATGGTTTGTATATCGTATCAGAACAAATCACAATTTTTAAAAGTAAATTGTATTTTTCCTAACTATACAAACCTGAGGTCCTTTACATTACATTTTTATGCCCGCCTCATGCCACCCCTCAATCTGAACCTAGGCTGAAAGGCAGACTGGATTGTTTTCATCCAGGAAGGTGGGTATTCCTGCCTACCTGACGGTAGTTACTGCCCAACCACCTTGATCAAGAGTTTAACGGCCGTGTCCGGCTTCGCTGTAAGTAATTCCTAATGTAGAGAACCTCAGGTTTGTATAGTTAGAAAAAATAAAATTTCCTTTTAAAAACTGTGATATTAATGTAGAGAAGGATAACCCTCCCAAAGACCCAGTGTTAGATACTTTTGAAGGTACAGTTGAGATGTTAATGGCAGGTATGATGTTGCTTTGCCTTGGAAAAATGAAGGTGCTAAATTGAGTTTACTTAATAATGAGAATAATGCTAGGATCTGAAAAGGGAGTATGACAAAGTACTTATGAGTTGTGAGCAGGGTAGCATTATTGTTGAGGACCCTTTTTCTGAATTGGAAAGTCCTTATCCCTCTCATTTGCCACATAGACCTGTAATTAAAGACAGCATTTCCTCAAAGGTTAGGCCTGCGTTTGATGCTTCGGCTAAAGAACCTAATGGTATTTCTTTGAATGATTGTGTGGAATCTCGTTCTTCTTTAATTCCTGCTCTTGTTGAAGTTTTATTAAGATTTAGAAGATGGAATATTGCTTTGACAGCAGACATTGTAAAGGCTTTTTTGCAGATTGGTGTACAATGCCCTGATCAGGATGTACATTGTTTTGTGGCAGTGTTTTAATATAGTACGTGTTATGAGATTTGTGAGAGTGCCCTTTGGGAATACAGTAAACCCCCCATATTTGCGGTCTCACTGTTCACGGACTCACCTATTTGCGGATTTCTCTGTGGAACGTATATACACATTATTCACAGAAAATTCGCCCTTTCGTGGTATTTTTCACTGAGAAAGATTCACTAATTACTGTATTTTCATATCATTTTCATGACTAAATGCACTTTTTGTGATAAAACTATTAAAATACTCAGGTATAAGCATTTTTAGAGGTTTTTTTGTGTTTTAAACTATCAAAATAGGTAGTTCTAAGTGTTTTTAGAGGAGTTTTAAGTATTCACGGATTTTAGCTATTCGCAGGGGCCTGCGTTTCACATCCCCCGTGAATACAGGGGTTTACTGTACCAGCAGTCCATTTTTACTGAATGCTACTATTAAACATCATTTAGATTCTTCATACAGTAATTCAGGTAAAGTACAAGAGTTTAAAGAGAATTTGTATTTAGATGATTGACTCTCAGGTGCAGATACAATTGAAGAAGCCAGTAGAATGTTTAGCAAAGCTCAGAGTATATTGTTAGATGATGGTATGACTTTATCCAAGTGGCACACTAACTAACAATAATTTTCTGATTAATCAGCATGATCAGCTCTTTGAACCAGAGGTTGAGGTTGTAACAGAATTGTTAGGAATGTACTGGAACTCCTCAGAAGATATGTTTTAATGTAAAGGTCTCAACTTAGATAATAATTTTGAGTTAATTTACACTAAACGAAATTTGTCAAGTTTGTTTGCTAGATTATTTGATTCACTTGGCTTAATAAGTCCTTTCACCATGTATACGAAAGTATTGTTTCAAGAGATATGGCCTGTAGGACTTGGTTGGGAGGAAATTTTACCTCACAATGTGCAACTAAAGTTCCTGGAATGGATTAATAGTGTTGAGGTTGTTAAATACTTCGAAGTTAATAGATGTTATTTTCTAGATTTATCTTTGAATTTTGTACAAGGTTCGGAAGTACATGCCTTCGGTGATGCATCAAAGAAAGGTTATGGTAGCTGTGTGTATCTGTGTATACCTAAATCTGATAAGGAATTTCATGTATCATTTGTTATTGCTAGAACTAAAGTGGCTCCTATCAAGTGGGTTACCTTGCCTCCGCTGGAACTACTTGGAGCCTTATTGAGTGCTTGTCTAATTTAGTTTGTGAAATCTGATAGAGTCCAATTTGTTTGCTGGACAGATTCTAAAGTCTCACTGTTTTGGATAAAGGGTAATCCTACTACAGTAACTGGAAAACGTTTGTAGCCAATAGAGTAGTTGAGATTCTAACATTAGCATCTCCTAGTGATTGGTTCCATTGCCCTGGCAAAGATAATCTTGCTGATTTGATGACCTGAGGGGTTACTGGTGATCAGTTAATTTCAAATGACATATGGCTTAAAGGTCCCAAATGGTTATCTACTTAATCCGTAAACTTGTGTGCTAATGCTATTACTGAGGTTGATGCAAAAGATTTTGTTTTTCCCAATGAAGAATATAAGGGAGGAAGAGCGATTATGACTGTTAATGAAGGTGTCAGTTCTATATTTGATTTTAGTAGATGGAGTGATTTTACCAAAGTAATGAACATTACTGCCTTGGTTATGAGATTCATTAATAATTGTAAACCTAATGGTGCTAAACTTTCAGGTTGTCTCACTTATGAGTTGAGTAATGCAAAGGACAAGATTTTTATGTGTGTACAAAGGGAGTATTATGAGAAAGAAATTAGCGTTTTGTCTCGAGGAAAACCTCTCCCTAGGAATTCCTCCTTGAGGAAACTTTACCCTTTTCTTGACTTCAAGGGATTATTGAGAATCAAGGGTAGATTACAATAATCTGACATGAGTTATGACAGCAAGCACCCCGTTATAATTCCTAATTGTCATGTGTCTAAACTTGTAGTGCAGTGTCAGCATAAATTTTTGAAGCATGCAGGTGTTCATACTCTCATGTCAACCATCAGAAACTCTTATTGGATTATTGGATTAAGGCAACTGGCCAGAAGAGTTTGTAAAGAATGTGTTGCTTGCAAAAGATTTGACTGTAGGCCATGTAATCAGCCTTCCCCTCCTTTGCCAGAATTGAGAGTTGACAATGCATTCCCCTTTGCTGTAATTGGTATAGATTATATAGATTATGCAGGCCCTTTGTTTGCCGTTGATCTTCCATTTAAGAAATTGTACATATTATTATTGACTTTTGCTGTTACAAGGGCTCTTCATTTGGAGTTAACAGACTCTCTTTCAGTACCTGATTGTATGTTAACTATATGTAGATTTGCTGCCAGACAAGGTCTTCCGTCTGTGATATGCTCAGATAATGCTGAAACCCTAATTAGTGTTGCAAATAAACTTCAACAGTATTTTAGTGTTTTGAGTCCTGAATGGAAGTTCATTGTTCCCAGATCCTTATGGTGGGGAGGTTGGTGGGAACGTCTTGTGACGTCAGTGAAGTCTGCTCTAAGGAAATCTCTTGGCAATAAATGCTTAACTAAATGTGAACCTGAAACAACTTTGTTTGAAGTAGGAGCTTGCATCAATTCTAGACCTTTGACTAATGTAAATGAAGAACATGATTTAACTGACCCTTTGCCCCCCCCCCACTTTCTGATTGGTCAAGTTGCAGGTTTTCAGCCTCGTGTCTGATGACATGCAAATACCAGTGATAAAGATTTAAGTGAAAGAGAAATTGTTAGGAAAAGGCAACTCAACAAATTTTGGAAAGTGTGGAGTGATGACTATTTAAGGAATTTACCCCTATAGTAAAGAGCTTTAAACCTAATTGCAATCTGAAGAAAGGTTCTGTTGTTTTGATAAGAGGAGACAGTGTTTCTAGAATGAGTTGGCTTTTGGGCATAGTTACTGATTTATTTCCTGGCAGGGATGGTATAGTAAGATGTGTTGATGTATGAACTACTAAGGGTGTGTTGTGCCGGTCTGTTCAAAAGTTACATAATTTAGAGAGTTTCTGTGATGTAAATAATGTTAGTGGAAATGCCCAAACCTTTATAGCGAATCCTACACAGTACAGGATAAGAATAAGGATGCTGTTGTTGAGAACACTGATGAATCTAAGAATCTTGATCAGGTGAAGATTTATGAAATAGAGCCTTGTGAATAAGGTTACGTATGGCTAATTGTGAACTCAATGAACAGTAGTTTATATTTTTTGTATCATGAAATCTGATTGTATTTACTCTATTTTTGATAGGAGCTTTGGTGCTCTTATGGCGGGGAATATGTTAAGAATATAAGTGTAGCCTTTGAGTCTTTCGTTAGTTTGTTTGGTTACCCCTACAATTACATACTCATTTTCTCCTATACATATTTGTTTGCGTATTATTAATATTTCACTTCCTGTGTTTTTGTTGGAAACCTTTAAGACAAGAGATTGAAATAAATTTCTCTACTTGTTTTTTGCCATTTTGAAGTTTATGTAATGTATAAGCAAAGAAGTACTTATTTTCCAACTTAGCATATGTATCCACGATCTTAATGAGAGTAATAAAAAGCTTGATTTAAGATGGCTGCTCTCATCTATGATCCCGATCGTCTTCATTTTAGCCTTGAGATTGCCACACAGGATCTGATATATATTATATATATATATATATATATATATATATATATATATATATATATATATATATATATATATATATATATATATATATATATATATATATATATATATATATATATATATATATATATATATATATATATGGATTTGACAAAGGGAAAATCTATTTCTTGAGAAGGCCCCTGTCACCCGGTGAAATTGGTCGAAAGAATGAATTTCTAGGCATAAAATTTCAGATATACCCAGAGAAAAAATAGAAACAGGAAAGCTACAAGGTTACTTAATTTCAGATCGAAATGCCTTCACCAAGGAAGACGTCGGTATAATCAAGGGGTGAGTGAAGGATCACTAACACGGAGTTTCATCGTGTGATATCTCCCTGTTAAAACTCTAGAGAGCCGGTGAGCCGTTACAGCCTCGCACACAAACGCTCAGCTCGGGCAACACCAGCCCAATTTACCTCATTCCAGGTTAGCACTAACCCCAGACTGGCACGTGCAAGTAGGGGCTAAACAGGTGAGTCTCAGAGGCCACCGGCACACGGGCCTTCTCGAAATAGATTTTTCTTGTCAGAATCCCTTTTCTGAGTCCAGATTCTGTCAGCCGGTGAACAGTGAAAGAGAATCATGCCAAGGCTGGTACAACTACAAGGAAACAAGGTAATCTGAAGAAAAACATAAGTTACGTAAATGGTTTTAATTCAGGTATCTCTACATGTGAAATAGGACTAAACCTAAAGTACAGTAAAAGTTTAACATTACGGTAAAAGTGAGCAAGTCCACAGTGTGGCAGAAAAAACCTAAAAATACTTAAGACTACAAGGGTATAATGACAATGAAAATTGCTTAGATTAAAGGGTATACACAACCTTATAGCTACACACGTAAGAGACAATATATAACATGGGGAATAATTACATATATCGCATATATACATATATATATATGTAATGTGTGAGTTAAAATAAAACCAGTTCAGTACCCTCTACAAGAAAAACACAATCATATTGACAAATCACAGCTTCCACTCAACAGAGACAAAATAATATCAATATGAGGAGCAAGGCAGTGAGGCATGACTCAACCAGGAGTGACAAGCAGAGAAGTAAAATTATGCAGGTGGGGCGTGGGGGTTAGGAGAGGATAAGGAAGATGACTAATTAAGGTGGGGGAGATGACACTCTCCCTACAGCTAATAGAAAACTTCTAGGGCTTTTGAGTGATTTTTAAATATGGTGCTTTAAACACTAGAGGTGATTTCCCCAACCCGTGTATTTAGAGAGTTCTGAGTAGTCCATTATGAAAGTAATTAATGGAAGTAGCAACTGCTCCTCGAATATCATGAACCTTAGGAACTGAATCTGGGTTGGCTTGTTTAATAAAATACAAAATTTGTTGTCTTATTGCATTTATTGATAGAGTACCTTCTCCCTGATAAAAGGTAAAGAGGACCACTTTACTCCCAGAGTCTATACAAGACTTAAGGGTATAAACTGACATAAAGACTGGTCTTGTGGAAGGGGCACCACTTTCCAAGGTATTCACTGTCAGTCTCATTTGGCTAAAAATCTAGGTCAGGGGAAAGGAGGACCTTCCGGACGGGAGGTCACTAAAATCATCACTTCTAGTGAGAGCCGACAGCTCTGAGATCTGCACCTGGAAGCCAAGCTAATCAGAAATAAAGTCTTCCCAACAGATCCTGATAAGAGCATTGAAAGTTGTCAACTCCGATGCTAACTTAAGAACATCATTGAGGAACCACGAATCAATGTGGGCGTGATATCTGGTCTCAGGACGAGCCGCATGCTCTCTGGGAGAGATGAAAATAGGAATCTAAGGTCAATTTTAAAGCCATATAAGAATACCTTCTTCAGGGCTGATTGGCTGTGGTAATAGTGGCCGGGCAAGTCTTCTCAAACAATGATCTAAAGAAGGAAATCAAGCAGATTAGTCAGCCAAGTGATTTGGGCTTTTGTGATGTTTTCAGGAAGAGTGCTCTGACTGCTGAGTCATACTGTCTCAGGAGAGGAATTTCTTTGTCTGATTCTAGAAACAGAGGTTAACAGGGACTGGACAAGCCACCCTTTGGGCTATGAACTTATAAAGTCTTACAAACTAGGGCATTCTGAATTCTGAGGAAGATTACAGTTCCTATTTGTACTGTCTAAGCCATTTAAAGCTTGGGAATCCAAGACTCGCAAACTTAGTTCCTGGGAAAAGAGGGAACCAATTGCTCTGCCAATAGGGGCTACCAGGCTGGCTGACCTTGAATGTCCTGAGTTTGTGTAATACTTTCAGCAGCAAGTTTATTGGAGAAACAGATAAATCTTCCAATTGTTCCAATCTACTGTCATCACGTCCGCAGCATACGCCTGGGGGTCCAGGTTCAGCTACATAACAGGGGAGCGCAGTTGCTCTCGTCGTGCAATAACAGATCCACTTGGAGACCCGGAACCTGGCTACAAATTCAATTGAAGGATTCTCCACCAGGGACCCTCCGCCTCCAACGGAGCAGCCCTGACAGGGAATCTGCCACACGCCCGCACTTCGCTAGGTGGGTGGTTGACAGATGCCAGCTGCGCTTGTTCATTAGGAGAAAATAATAGCAACCATTACCTGGGTTTACTCGACCTGGATTTGGAGTCACTCCTGTTGATGCAATGAACTACCACTGGCATGCCCAATACCAGCCTGATATGAATCAGTTGGGGGCGGATTTTCTTTAGAGTTGTAAAACCGTATTTGTTAGTTTCCCAGGGTGTTTATAGTGGAACGTTGAAACATAGTGACCACGTCTTTTGTGCTTTTGTTTTAATGACATCCTCCCCAGCCGCTAGGGCGCCCTGCAGTGGAACAATTCAGTGCCGGGGATTAAAATTGAAGTTTATAACTGTCTTGGACAGGCCATCGACTGTGACCATACGCAGTCTCGCTTCTTTAAGATTCGAGAATAGAGGAGACTGGTTCTGAGCTTGACATTGGCTCGACTCCGCCACACCTGTTTATGTCTTTAATTTTGCTTTACAGGTCCGTCACTGAGGTAAAATTGAAGAGACCCAAGATTCTTCTTGGGACTGGCGGGCCGTTGATTGGTTTTTCAGAAATTTTCTGTAAGAGATGCTATCTCCTTCTCTTGGAAAGTGGAGGATAACGTGTGAGAGGACAGATCCACTGAGACCCAGCCACTGAACCGGGACTCGAGTCATGGACTTCTCTGTTCGCTGAAACCTAACGACTCCTAGAAGTTGATGACCATGGACGTAGCCTTCCCACATTCTAGAACTGTTGGAGCCCAAATTATCTCAATCGCTCAGGTACGCTAGATATCCTCGACCGGAGTTGTTGAATCCACCTGTCCCGCCAGCTTGGTAAATATCCTGGCGAATGTTTGTATCCCGAATGGCATGACCCTGAAGGAGTAGGCTTGATTCCTAGCCTGAAACGAGGAACGGAGAGAAGTTCCGCTGCAACCGGGACGGATAATAAGCCGCCTGAAAGATCGAGTAGAGGTGGTGACGGCCCACGCTGGAAGTAGAGTCCGCACTCGATACCGTGAAGATGCAATTTGTCGATTTATGCGTAGAGATTTAGACGCCGATAGATCCAGGATCACTCTTTGCTGGTCGAGTCTTTTGGGAACAGTGAATAACCCGCCTTGAAACTTTAGGTGCCTTACTTTCTTTATTGCCATGAGTACTTGCCACGTAATCCTGTAGGATTGATGAGGTGGCTGGTAAAACCTGGTCAGGAGTGAGGAGGGTCCTTGATCCAGCCTGAGTCCTAGACCCTTGGACACACGCTGTGTACCAAGGGCTGAAGGTCCATTGGCCTCGAACCAATATACAGGCGCATCACCTACCTGTGTGTTCCTCAGTGGAGGAGCGGGTTTGTTCTCTACCACGTCCAGGCTTACCTCTGGGGTGGTGGCTTGACTTTCTCCTGGGTGAGTTCTGCCTCTTCCCCTTGCGCCCTATTGTTGCCGTGGAAAGAATCCACGGCCCTCAGGTTGGATTGCATGTCACGAAGCAACATACGAGGGCGCTGGGTATGGAACGGAGCTGCTGAACCAGCACATATTGTTAGGATGGCCTTGAGGTGGAGGGCTGTGCCACTGCCGAGACCGGGACGGCTTGGACTCACCGCCTCGTTGATGATGTCCCATGTCCCTGGAATCGTTGTCTCTCTCTCGCCTGGGGCCGTTAGACTTGTGGTTCACGCTGTAGGCAGAAATGCCCCAGCTTAGAGCGCAGACTCTGGCTGGCCCCTTGTAGCCTTCTAAGAACACCTGCAACCTCTTCTTCTTCCGGGAAGAGGTTAGGCCCCCAGATTTGCTTCCCACAGCTTGTTAGCTCGGTGACGGATGGTGGCATCATGAAAATAAATTCTGGGCATTCGAGCCTGGCCATGATAGAAACAGGTTTGACTGAAATCCCGCCAGCAGGATTTAGCCAAGACCTGGAGAAAGGCTCGCCTGCACAGGAGACGGCAGGCTTCTAGAGGCAGACGGACTTAGTCCTGGTGTCAAACTCCGCTTTAGCAAGGCTTCCGTAGTTTGGGAGCTGCTCAAACTGAGAGGAAGCCACAAAAAGGCATCCAGCTTTCCAATAACAGTGAATGTGGATCATGTTGCCAGTCCAAAATCTGCCAAATTTCTGGGAATACTAGGATGAGTCTGTTTCCTTAACTGTAGTAAGGGATTGCCTCAAAGCATGCCTGGCCGTAGCCAGAGCTACTTTGTTTAAACAGGAGTCGCAAGTTGTCACCCAGGCGTAACATGGTAAAACTGCCCTGAAAGGCGTCGCTTTCAGGTTGTCAGCCCGCTAATTCGCCAGAGTGCGTGAGAGAGCGACTGAGCCTGGAAGCCCTAGGGACGATCACCGTTTCTAGGAACCTTTGTCTGAACGTACCCCAGGCTTCCTCCGCCAGCCCAACGAAGCCTGGGTAGGGCAAGAGACTGCGGGAAAGAACTCCAGTTCTTCCAACCGCCCGCAAGACCTTTCCACCGTTAAGTTGCCGTCATGCTGAATAGCCCGGAGGGCGAAACGCCAAGGGTTCCCGACGTCAAAGGGAGGGAGATCCGCTGTATCAGGGATGACATATTGGGGTTCGCTCCGCCGGGCGCAGCTATCTCGCCAGTACATGTTGTCATGGCTGTCAACTTCTCTGATATCTGTAAACTTAGACTCGACTACCAGAATCGCTGAAAGTGCTGGTTCACAAAGCTCACACAAGGCAGCCAAGGTAGGAGGGCTAGGTTTCTGATGCCCCTTTACTGCCGCTTTTGCCGAGGAACTAGATTTGCTCCCGAGGCTACAGGTGCTGAGACCTTGAAGCCTTCTGACGGGGGAAAGGCAGGCTTTCCGGGAAGACGAGACTTATAGCCCGCTCCATGAAGTCTCTCAACTTCAACTTGGGGATAGCTGATGGAGCCTATCACCCAAGGAGGAAGACTTCCCAAAACCTGGAAAAGGGAAGACACAGAAGAAGCTGGGAGTCAAAGGGGGGCCCATCAGCAACCTCAATACTTACCTCGCCACTTACACCTGGTCCTGTTCCGTATTCATCGGTTCCAGGTCCAAGTCTAGCGCGACGCCTCAAACTTCAGCATAAAGAATGTCCACTTGGGGTGGCTACGCATCCCGGATCTGCTGGATGATGGGGTGGCAAGATCTTCTGGGCACTGCGCCGCCACCCGTGCGCCGTGGGCAGAGCAGGTCCTCAACTTTAGCGCTTGAGGACATAGTTTCCCTGGACGGAACGCTCTCCCAAACCCAGCCACCTGGGCTGGCTGAGGATCTAAGGAAGACCCCAAACCCAGCCACCGCTTGAGGACTTATAGAAGACTTCTGAGGACTCGCCCACCTGTAAGAAACCGGCAATTAGCGGAACGGTAAAGAACAGTTCGAGAACCAAGCATAAACACTATTCGGTTATGAGAACGAATACGGAAGAAAACTGCTCATTTACCGACTCGTCCTGGACACTCGCACACAAAGCGAAGCAAACCTCACAGCCATCGGGGTGCCAGACTACCGGGTCGTCCAGCCGGACCGCACAACCAGCGTGGGTCCGGCACACTACGTGTCCATACGGTTGTTGCAAAGAAGCGTGCACCCCGCTCCTCAGCAACAGTCTGTAAGTGTAAAAGATGAACTTACCAATTTGGCAATCTAGCCGGCAGGCCGGGAATTTCAGCTAAGAACGGAATGCTCCGTGGAGAGGAAATCCCTGCTAAAAACTAGGCCAACAAGCTTTCAAATTACATGTGGTGGAAGTAACATTTTCCAGACCCCGAATACCCGCGAATGAAAGGTAAGGAGACAACAGGAACTTCACCAAGGGGTTGCCAGTAAAACAACGGGCGGAACCCCGGCGCAGAACCGACCAAGCCGGAGCAAATAGGTGGAAAAAGACTGAGGAGAAGCCCACCTGCTAGATAAATTACGCCTATCTAAATATGTATATATAAACAATAAAAATAAACAAGTGATGGTAAAAGGAGCAAACCACTCCGGCATCGGAGGGATCCGCCTCATATTTCCTCCTCGGACTTCCTCGCCAGTGAAACAAGGTGGGTAAGATGCTCAGATGATATACAACATGCTCGAGCAAGTATAAACAACCCAAATCAAGAAACCCGACGGGAGGAAAGAAAAGTGTGGGAGAGAGGAACAATCCCTGCTCGAAGCCGAAAGTGAGTAAATCTAACCACCAACACACACAGCGATGCTTGGGACTGTATGGAGGGAGCTTAACTCTACCAGGTGGGGTCCTCAACTCGGAGAGAACGCCATCTAGCCGCCACCTGCACGAGCAGAGCAAAGCTGGGGAGGGGGAAGGGGAGGTGGTGGGGCAGGGAAGAGTGGTAGGCTACGCAGAATGAAAACAGGAGACAAGTGGGAAATGATCTACCAGCCAACTGCAATAATAACACACACCGGCCCAAGCATAATGAAAACTTAGAGGTGGCCTTCATTAATAGGGAGGGAGGACCGGGAGCCTCAATGCCCGACTTTAATTATTAGCGGGCCTAATAAATACCAACTGCTGGCCTAGTTAACGGAAGCATCATGGAAGGGGAGAGGAAGGCAAACAGGGAGAGAAATTTTGAAGCCCAGAGCCAACTGGACCGAGAAGAGGGGACAGAAGGCGACTCAGCCCAGAGGAGACACACCTAAAGAAACTCATCTCCAAAGGAAGGAAGAGAAACTATAACTCACTCTGCCACCCCAAAAACGACCTCGGAGGAAACAGCAACAAAACCCTCAACCCGATGGATCCTCTACTAGGCAAGAGGAAGGAAGCAAAACTAGCCTGAAACAGGCAAGGGAAGACCCACTCTACAAACCATCACACACAAAACATAGAATAAATAAAATGTTTCATATTAGGTAAGCGGTAGCTTCCACTGGGAAGCGGTTAGATCTGAGGCTGCCGCTACCTCGAGGAGGCAAACAATGAATAAAAACAAAATAGAGCACCATCGCCAAGAAAACAAAATATAAATAGCCTAATGGCATTCAAGTAATAAACAAGGAACTCAGCCTGGGACCTGACGGGCATCAATTTAACATAGCCTGAAGGCTCCAACAATTATGGTAAAATCTGAAAAGTAGGCCACAGCAGGAAACCCACAGAGGAGAACCAGGGGCAGCAAATATAATACGAAGCAGATAACCCACAGAAAAGGACTGATGTGAAAACGAGACAATTACAGCCAAATTATCGAACAAAACCCCACAATAAGATGGTACTTAACTTGGAGATGGTAAAGCTGCTCGATGACATGATTAATGGTGAAATAATCCAGAAAGGGCACAAGCACACAAAAAGAGAGTGGTAGCAGACACGTGTTAAAATGGAATGAGGTAGGTGGCGTTGGTAACGCTGAAATACGGGCGCTAGTAAGCGGGGCTGTAACGGCTCACCGCCTCTTCTGGGGTTTTAACAGGGAGAGATATCTTTCGAGTAAGACCTGCAGTGATCCACCACCTCTTCACATACTGATACGCCCCCCGCAGCTGACACTGACCTGGGGGTAGTAAACCCAGCTTCTCTCTGAAAGTTTCTTTTTTCTCTGGTATATCTAGTATTTTATACCTAGAAATTAAAAAGCAATGGAATTTCACAGGCTGACACGGGGTTGACTTCAGAAATAGATTTTTCCTTTGTCAAAATCCCTTATATATATATATATATATATATATATATATATATATATATTATATATATATATATATATATATATATATATATATATATATATATATATATATACATATACACACACATATATATACAGTCACCACAAAACCTCTCTGAACACCCTTTGAAATGAATAAAATTATAATACAAAAACGGTAGTCATAGCAAAAGTTTTTTGTTTTTATTAACTTATTCAATATTTTACATTTTCTCTGTTGCTTTGGACACTATAGTGTACAAAAGTCCGTCTCTTTGGCTATCCAGAGAGTGAACACAATCAGTGACCATGAAACACTGGTTGGTTGAAAAGTAACAAATGGGCATCCAAATAGATGTTGCACAGTAAGGGCATATAAACAGGGAGAGGAGTGGGTATTTTTCTTGAGCAGAGACAAAGTCTCCCATATTCTAATATCATTAAGAAAGTGATTGTGGGGAGTTTTGTTGAGGTTGCAGATTCATGAATTAGTACTCCCACAGATGATCATATCTATAAACCGTGAAACACTGAAGCTGGAATGTTTTGTATCAGATCTGTGACAATATGTTGGTTAAGATATAATAACTACAGGTTACAACTCATGAATACTGGGAATTCTAAATACTTTCTTCTCAGATTTACTTCGCATATTTTCTTAACTGCACATTTTAATAAACTATATCACAATAAAACTTCTTTATATCTACTTTCTTAACTGTATATTAGGAACTTTACCTATGCTCAAGAAAAATAGCTGCTTCCACTTCTTCATGTTCTGTTATGTCCTCACGGTAACATCTGTTGGATTTTCTCCATTGGTTACTTGTTCAACTGCTTCGGTACTATAGTCACCGGAATCGCTTCACTCTGATGCACAATGGAACTAACCTTGTGCACAATGGTGCACTAAAAATAATGGAGAAATGTCAAAATACTGATATAAAGGTAAGAACAAAAATCTTGGCTATTTTCCAGTTTTTAAGACATTGCTCTGATTTTTGTCTATTTAAAGGGGTGTTCGAGTTTTAGTATATATATATATATATATATATATATATATATATATATATATATATATATATATATATATATATATATATATTATATATATATATATATACACAAAATACACTGAATTACGTATATATATATATATATATATATATATATATATATATACAGTCATGTTCTCTAAATTACACGAGGTTAGGTTCTGAGCCCTCTTGCAGTAAGGTGAATTTTCATGTTAGTTTGCATGTATTCTAAAATGGTAATAAATGTTTATTTCAAAGTTTAAGTACTAAATATGCTTTACAAAGTATTGTCAACTTTAAATGAACTAAAAATTATGTAATTTATTCAAAATTTAGCTATTACCTTAAAAAAGGAACACAGTGAATGGTTGATATAAAAATTGAGTAATGCAGTTTCATAATAGCGCCACTACGGCAGGTGGGTATGTATACCATCAGCACCCACCATGGATGCTGCTGGTCACTAGAGAAAAGCTGCTTTACGCTACCAGGCAAAACTGTCGTGTCAGGCCAATTTAGCACAATTCCATAAAATATCAAACATGTACATAATGTTTGTATAGTAGTACAGCACAGGTAAAATTCAATCAATTTAAAATTATATACTGTACAGGTAATGACGAATGAGAGAGGAGAGAGAGAGAGAGAGAGAGAGAGAGAGAGAGAGATACTGTAATAGCAACTGTACTGCTTTGTATCGTATTTATGCAAATAAATAAATACAAATTGTCCATTCTGATTTTACACCTAAAAACACGAAAAGTTAAAATTTAAATACACTTTCTACAGAGGCATCTTGAGCAAAAATGCAACAGGGTATCACATCTTGTAAAAGTACATCATCTGAACGTGCTGTAATTACACATACAGATTAAACCAGCACTTTTCTTCAGAGAATGAGTAATTTTCAAAGAATGACACTTATACAACTCTGAAGGGATCTCTGATATTACATTAACCAATTCATTTTATCAAATGAACATGACTGAACAACTCATTCAAGGTCATGTAGTGTCCCGTGACAAAGACTGGCAATGGACATAATACTTGTATATATTTATGTACAAAC
>NC_089761.1:61124272-61289272 GCF_040412425.1 Macrobrachium rosenbergii
AAATCGGCAATTTTGGTGCGAAAATCGCCAATTTCCGCTTATCGGCGCCAATAATTAGGTATTGTCACCGATACATACCTAACAGAGGCGGTTATACCGATTTTCGGTTATCATCACGGCCCCAGAACGGAACCACTGCCAATAACCGAGGACTGACTGATATATAATATATATATATATATATATATATATATATATATATATATATATATATATATATATATATATATATATATATATATATATATATATATATAATGGATGAATAGTCTATAATTTTACGTAGAAGTGTTTGATTGAGGCCTCCAATTCCCCCTAAAACTGCAGATATAATGGAGGCTCTTGTGATAATTGTTAGGGTTCCTGGGGACAGGGTGTAGGTTACTATTGCTATTGGAGCTACTTTTTGAATAGTTATTAAAACAATACATTGTGGTCATGAGATACCTTGTATAATTGGGAGGAGTCAAAAGTGGAGGGGGGCAGCTCCTATCTTAAGGAGGAAAGGTACATTTCTTTAGTTAAAACTTCTAAATACAATGAAAAACTCTTCAAATTCTGTGCTTTTCACAAACAGCAAAGAGAGATCGTGAGAAAGCACCAACCATGCGCTCGCAAAACAAAGGCTGGTTTCTGGCTTTCATACACAGATTTAACAACTGTTCCACAGTTTAAACTAACAATTTTTAAGTGGAGCTTAGCAATAAGCACTTAACTTTCAAGTTTACCTGTAGACGTTTCCATGATCCTCGCTGATGAAAAAATTGAGAATCGAAGTGATTTTAGCGAGGAGCACTGGCTTGACGTTTTCACTTTATGTTGGCTACTCAAGGAAGTAATGGCTTCTGGTCTTTTACTGGCCCAGTCGTAAAAAAAGATGGCGGATGCCCTCTTATCTTTGAGTCCATTATACTCCATCACGTCATAGTGTTTATTTTTACGACACAATACCCGGCTACAAGACCAGGCTAAACAGATATTTCTTTGATATCAGTCTAGTCAGCGTGGAGCTATGGCAAACTGAGGAGGAGTAAACCCTCGAGGACAAAACAAGTGACTACACTATCAAAAATATATTTATGTTGTATCTCGGTAGCTCAAACTGAGATGCTAAATCAGCCACACGAATGCCTGTCATATTTTTCAATAATCTCTTTTTTTAAGTTCAATTGCGGTTCTTACCATTTTCATTTTCTGCTTGTCTGCAATGGTTTTCTTGGGACCCATGTTTTTATCAAAATACAGTACAAAAAGCCACAAAAACTAAGGATATACATCAAAACACTGAAGCACAGCTGAGGGGGTTTAAACAATGCCTGGGAACATTGCCAACTACTGCCCACTGACTGAAACACAAACCACTTTGTTTACAAATATCACATGGTTTATCGGGTTGGATTCCAGTTTTTGTTTGAGCTCCAAAGCAAAATTTACTTAAAATTTCAGGTTGAAATCCAATTATATCGAGTTTTGATACGGTGGAGGACTGGGGTTCTACTGTGTGTGTGTATATATGTATATATACATACATATATATATACACACACACATTCTGTATATATAAGTGAACCCCCGTATTCATGGGGGATACGTCCCACGCCCCTCCGCAAATAGCTAAAATCTGCTCATTTTGATAGTTTAAACACTGAAAAACCATGTAAAAATGCATATACCTGAGTATTTTAATAGTTTTATCACAAAGTGCATTTATTCATGAAAATCATATGAAAATACAATAATTAGTGAATATTTCTCAGTGAAAAATACTGCGAATGGGCGAATTTTCCGCGAATAATGGCTAGATATGTTCCACAGAGAAACCCGCGAATGAGTGAGTCCGCGAATCATGAGAACGTGAATACGGGGGTTTACTGTAATATATATTTTATATATATATATATATATATATATATATATATATATATATACACAGTAAACCTCATATTCGCAGGGGATGTGTACCACACCCCGCCCCACGAATAGCTAGAACCCGCGAATATTTAGAACCCTTCTCAAAACACTTAGGACTGCCTATTTTGATGGTTCAAACACACAAAAAACTAAAAATGTTTATACACGTATTATCTTACTTACAACAGGGTTATGTTCCAAAAAACCCATCATTTGTTGAAAAAAATTTATCTCAAATATAGCCTAGCCTAGACAAGGATATTCAGTACCATGTATACATATATGGTACCCCAGCCTACACTATAAAGTATACTTAATATATACACGGTATGTAATTATTAATTTCAGTTAATTCTGGAGGCTCATGAAGAGTTGTAAGAGCCCGTCGCCATCTCTTCCAAACACGTGTGTGTTCGTCAATCGTCATCCATCAGAGTGGACAAGACAAAACAAGAGCATCTCGTTTTCTTTCTCTGATGGGACGCGACTTCAACCATACAATATTTCTGTCTGTTTCTCCCTAACCACTGTTGTCTTGATGTATGTACAATCAACACTACTTGCATTGCCATGCAAGCATTCTAATCATGTACTCATAATGTTCCACCGAATCTTCTGTATCAAACTGTGTGTATGTTTCTGTTTGTGAAGACAACAAACGTCTCACCATTTCACATACAGTATATTATGCTACTGCATTGTATTCATTAATCTGTCTCGAATCTCATGCAATTGGCCATATGTAGAATTTCCTGGCCTTTCCATTGATGTATGTTCTAACACCGTACGTTTATTATGTGTCTCAATATCGCCATCTGTTTGTCTGCCGACAAACACAGATGTCTGAATCTTTTACCTCTGTTTTGCTCTGCCTGTGTGTAGATGCTACGTTGCGGTCCACACACGTCAATAATATCTCCGCAGATTCTGTACATTTAGATTCAGTATGGAACTACCAACAAACCAGTCAACACCCAGCCAGTATGTCACTCAATCTCCTGTCCTTACATTGGTGACCCCGGAGTGACCCGAAGGACCCGGCTGACCCAAGATGACTACCCACGCGCCAACAGACCCTTCGCCGCCTCGCCGCCGTTCCCAAGTTCTCAATAGATGTCCGACCCTCCAAGATGACCCACCCCACCACCGGAGCCCTGGACGCCTCCTCCAGGAAACCTGAAGCCGCCCCCGCACTCGTACCAGACAAGCTGACCAATGAAGGGCCAGCCAACGTCATCCTTCAGCCTGCTGCCGCCCCCCTCGAGCTGGCTACCAAGGATCAGCAGCCGTCATCCTTCAGCCCTCGAGCCGGCTACCGAAGGATCAGCCTCCTTCACCCATCCCCCTCCAGCTGGCTACCTAAGGATCATTTGATGTCACCCTTCAACCCGCTCCCGTCCTCACCGAGCTCATGCCGGCCGGCGCCGCCCTTCAGCCTCCTACCTGCCCCTAGCCCAAGCCCTTCAATTGTCAGCAAGACTATTTCCGCGTCGATGCCTTGCTTGGGGGGGAAACGCCGATTAATCAGACGTTATCCACGTCTTGGGGGGGGGGAGTATTGTAAGAGCCCATCGCCCCTGACGCTGTCTCTTCCAAACATGTTTGTGTTCGTGTGTTCATCAATCGTCATCCATCAGAGTGGACAAAACAAGAGCATCTCGTTTTCTTTCTCTGACGGAACAAGACTTCAACCATACAATATTTCCGTCTGTTTCTCCCTAACCATTGTTGTCTTGACGTATGTACAATCACCACTACTTGCATTACCATGCAAGCATTCTAATCATGTACTCATAATGTTCCACCGAATCTTCTGTATCAAACTGTGTGTATGTTTCTGTTTGTGAAGACAACAAACGTCTCGCCATTTCACATATATTATGCTACTGCATTGTATTCATTAATCTGTCTCGAATCTCATGCAATTGGCCATATGTAGAATTTCATGGCCTTTCCATTGACGTATGTTTTAACACCGTATGTTTATTGTGTCTCTATATCCATCGGTTTGTCTGCCGACAAACACAGATGTCTGAATTTTTTATCTCTGTTTTACTCTGTCTGTGTGTAGATGCTACGTTGCAGTCCGCACATGTCAATAACATCTCCGCAGATTCTGTACATTTAGATTCAGTAAGGAACTACCAATAAACCAGTCAACACCCAGCCAGTACGTCACTCAATCTCCTGTCCTTACAGAGTGACTTATGATAAATCAATACGAGAAGCTGAATAACAAACAAGAATTAGCTTAGCCTACACTATGGTATATCGTATTCACATAAAGTAGTGTAGCCTACATTATACTGTACTCTGTATTCACATACCGTATTATACAAACATCAACATAATGAATATGCATCTTTTCCATGGATCTTTTAAAATGTTGTGCTTTAATTCACTGTATCCAATAATATTGTATATATATTCTTATATTGCTTTTGTATTATAAATTGTGATCAAAGCAATCAATGTTTTGGTTTCGAAATCAATTACGCGGTAAGTTTATTTTGCCAATTTAACTCAGTTCAGAGCGCTTTTCTTGCTTCTACTTTGCGTAAATGAATCTCTAGATGCTTTATTTATATGGGGGAAGGTTATTTTTCGTTAAACTGTACGAAGTGTTTTTAAGTCAAAGTATAACTTAAATATGTCTCGTTGTGAAATTAATTTAGCTATTTTTTTCATTAACAGATGACATTGGCCATTTGGGGGCATTTGTTTTGTGTAAAAAATCAAGATTCCGTTCACTATTTTAACTTTATTTCATCATAATACGAGTTTTACATATTTATCATTTATTGGTGTAAAAATACCAGTAATGTGTTCTTTCATGCCCAGTAGTTTTAATTAAAATACTTTCTCTCCAATTTTAATTACGGCAAAGTTTCATCCCTGTTGCCGATGCACAATGACTTATAGTCATTAGCAGCTTGAATATTGTTTTCTCAGCTTCAGCTACAACTTGCAGCATAAATTGAGCAGTATATTTCCTTG
Source organism: Macrobrachium rosenbergii (assembly GCF_040412425.1). Lineage (NCBI taxonomy): Eukaryota > Metazoa > Arthropoda > Malacostraca > Decapoda > Palaemonidae > Macrobrachium > Macrobrachium rosenbergii. The sequence continues at coordinate 61,129,181 of NC_089761.1, forward strand.
TTGATCTTTTATCCATACCAAATAAGTGTACTGTATAATGTAAAAATATATCAGCCCCATTCTACTTAATATCATTTGTACTACAACCTACGGTAATTGTGTATTACCATACGATGGTTGAAATACAAGCTAAAGGGCTGTTGTTATTCGATTTGGTGATAAACAAAACAACAATTTCTCGGTCAGTTGTTTATGGCTGTACGCATTTACACAAGGGTATAAAGTTACTGACAATACTTTCATTATTCTCTGTTACATTTTTTAACTAGAAGTTGGGATAAAGAGCTGGAGGAAAAGAAGTTGGTCTATTGTAATTTGGTCTCTCTTGCTGCCTGAGGGATAAAGAGCTGGAGGAAAAGAAGTTGGTCTATTGTAATTTGGTCTCTCTCGCTGCCTGATTGTACGCTGCTGCCTGCACCCGCACGAAATTTTAAAATATTTTGTAAATATTGTCGTATTGGTATTAAGTGCTTACCCAATTGCAAAATAGAATTGTCTTAAGGTGAACTATTGTAACTGGAGCACTACCTGAGTATTTTAATAGTTTTAGCACAAAAAGTGCATTTAGTCATGAAAATGAGATGAAAATACAGTAATTAGTGAATATTTCTCAGTGACAAATACTGTGAATGGGCGGATTTTCAGTGAATAATGCATATATATGTTCCATGGAGAAATCCGCGAATAGGTGTCCGTGAACCGTGAAACCGCGAATACGGGGGGCTTACTGTGTGTGTATATACAGTGTATATGTATGTGTGTGTGTGTGTGTATATATATATATATATATATATATATATATATATATATATATATATATATATATATATATATATATATATATATATCACATCATCACTAATCCGGCAATCAGTAGTCCGAACAATCAGTAATCCGGCACAAATTTCGCCTAGAGTAATTTCTGATGTTTCCACACTAATTTTCAAATTTCCTGGGTCGCTGCGCTAACTCGCTCGCCGGCCGCTTCGATTTGGTGGCACAGTGTGCTGCGTCAACAAACTGGTAACCTAGCCTACATTATACTAAACTCTATTCACATATTAACAGTATTATACAAACATCAACATAACGAACGTGCATCTTTTTCATGGATCTTTTAAAAAGCTATGCTTTACTACATTGTATTCAAATTGCGATCAATGTTTTGTTTTGGGAATCGATCACGCGATATTTATTTCTCCGCATTTAAGTTCAAAGTGCTTTTCTTGCTTCTAGTTAGCGTAAATGAATATGGATACTTTATTTATTTGGGGCAAGGATATTTTTCGTTATACGAAGTATTTTTAACCCTTAAACGTCTATTGGACGTATCATACGTCGACTAAAATTGTCTGTTGGGTGCCGAGTGGACGTACCGTATGTTGACTACAAAAAATTTCAACCTTCGGTCAAATTTGACTCAACCGAAATGGTTGAAAAACGCAGTTGTAAGCTAAAACTCTTACATTCTAGTGATATTCAATCATGTACCTTCATTTTGCAACAAATTGGAAGTCTCTAGCACAATATTTCGATTTATGGTGAATTTTTGAAAAAAACTTTTTTCTTACGCACGGGTAGTAACTCAGCCGAAAATTTCATATTTTCTTTCGTCATTTTGTCGTAATTTTTGCACTGTTCTATATTAGCCGTTACATAAAGTTTTATAAATGAAAATGTGCGCAATTTCATGTACAATACAGCAAAATACAACCCATGGTTGTAGCTTTTATCAGTTTGGAAATATTTTCATATAAATCACGATAACTGCCAAAATTTCAACCTTCGGTCAAATTTGACTCGACCGAAATGGTCAAAAAACACAATTTTAAGCTAAAAATCTTATGATCTAGTAATATTCAATCATTTACCTTCATTTTGCAACCAATTGGAAGTCTCTAGCACAATATTTCGATTTATGGTGAATTTTTGAAAAAAACTTTTTCCTTACGTCCGTGCCAGAAATTCTTTCGTCACGTTGTTGTAATGTTTGCACTGTTTTATATTAGTCGTTACATAAAGTTTTATATATGGAAATGTGCGCAATTTCATGTAGAATACAACAGAAAATAACTCATGGTTGTAGCTTTTATCAGTTTTGAAATATTTTCATATAAATCACGATAACTGCCAAAATTTCAACCTTCGGTCAACTTTAACTCGACCGAAATGGTAAAAAAACACAATTATAAGCTAAAACTCTTACATTCTAGTAATAGTCAATCATGTACCTTCATTTTGCAACAAACTGGAAGTCTCTAGCACAATATTTCGATTTATGGTGAATTTCTGAAAAAAAAAAAATTTTTTCCTTACGCCTGCTTGCCAGTAACTCGGCCGAACATCTCAGAAATTCTTTCGTCATGTTGTCGTAATGTTTGCATAGTTTTACATCAGTCATCACATAAACTTTTATATATGAAAATGTGTGCAATTTCATGTAGAATACAACAGAAAATAGCTCATGGTTGTAGCTTTTATCAGTTTTGAAATATTTTCACATAAATCACGATAACTGCCAAAATTTCAACCTTCGGTCAACTTTAACTCGACCAAAATGGTCAAAAAACGTAATTGTAAGCTAAAACTCTTACATTCTAGTAATATTCAATCGTTTAACTTCATTTTGCAATAAATTGGAAGTCTCTAGCACAATATTTCGATTTATGGTGAATTTTTAAAAAACATTTTCCTTACGTCTGCGCGGTAACTTGGCCGAACATCTCAGAAATTCTTTCGTCTCGTTGTCGTAATATTTGCACCGCTTTAAATTAGTTGTTACATAACGTTTTATATATGAAAATGTGCGCAATTTCATGTACAATACAACAAAAAATAACTCATGGTTGTAGCTTTTATCAGTTTTGAAATATTTCCATATAAATCACGATAAATAGAAAAAATTCGACTTTCGGTCAACTTTAACTCGACCGAAATGGTCGAAAACTGCAATTGTAAGCTAAAACACTTACAGTCTAGTAATATTCAATCAATTAGCTTCATTTTTCAACAAACGGGAAGTCTCTAGCACAATATTTCGATTTATGGTGAATTTTTGAAAATAATTTTTTTACGCTCTGCTACGTTTAATTCATGCATCATTTTGTGATAATATTTTCTCTGTGTTGCTTTGATCGTTTTAAAATTTGTTATATACCAAAATCATTGCAATTTAGTGTACAATACAACTAAAAAAAATTAACTCATTAGCTTTAACCGTTTTGCCTACAGCGCGATTTGTATACAATTATATACGAGTTTTTTTTTTCGCTGTCATATATTCCAATATTTATATATGATAATGATATTTTTTTTTAATTTCTGATGGTTGCATACTAAACTTCAGGCAATGACAAAAACAAAGAGCCAAAAATGAACTCTTAATCTTAAAAACTAAGCGTGCTGTGTTTTGAAAAAAACTTTTTTTCCGCTTCGGCGCTAACTCACCGAACGCCGCCGGCATACGGGAGACGTTTTTGTAAATAGGGCTTCAGCGTTAAAGGGTTAAGTTGAAATATAACTTAAATACGTCTTGTTGTGAAATTAATTTAGCTATTTTTCGTTAATATATGACATTCATGGGAATCACAGCTGGCCGTTTTGGGGCCATGTTTGTTTTGTGTAAAAAAAAAATCAAGATTACGTTCGCTATTTTCTCTTGATTTCATCATAATAAGAGCTTTAAGTATTTATCTTTTATTGGTGTGAAAACAGCAGTAATTTGTATTCTTTCATGCCCAGTAGTTTTGATTAAAATACACTCTCCAATTTTATTTACGGTCGAGTTTCATCCATGCTGCCGATGCACGATAATTTATGGTCATTAGCAGCCTGAACACCGTTTTCTCAGCTTCAGCTACAACTTGCAGCTTAAAGTTACTGTAGCAGTATATTTCCTTGCCGATCTTTTCTCCAAAACGAATAAGGGTTTAGTGTAAAATATATATCAGTCCTATTGTACAGTACTTAACATCATTTGTAACATAACTACAGTAATTGTGTATTACCGTACGATGGTTGAAATACAAGCAAAACAGTTGTTATCCGATATGATTATTAGCAAAACAACAGTTTCCCGTTCGGTTGTTTATGGCTGTACGCATTTGTGCAAGAGTATAACGTTACTAACAATACATTTATCATTCTTTTTTATTTTTTTAACTAGCAGATGGAGTTCAGAGATGGAGGAAAAGAAGTTGGTCTCAATAGTTGGTCTCTCTCGCTGCCTGACTGTACCTGCTGCCTGCGCCTGCACGAAATCTAAAAATATTTCCTAAATATTTTTGTATATTGGTATTAATTGCTAACCCAATCGTTAACTCGAAATATCGTAAGTCGAATTATCGTAACTCAAGCACTACCTGTATTTGATAACTGTCTTTTCTTTATTAACCAACTTGTACTGATTTATGGGATATTTTAATTCTAAGATGAGGTGCTTAGCTACTGGGTTTTGTGTATTCTAGCCTAATAAATGGGTAATCTAGCAAAATGGCTAATCCGGCACCCTCCAGGTCCCAATGATGCCGGATTAGTGATGGACAACCTGTATATATATAATATATATATACATATATATTCACACTATATACATACACAAGCAGGTAAGAGCCAACTGACCCTTTCTTACAGCTGCCTGCCTTTTAACACATGACTTGATGTAAAAACTTAAACTGTTCCCTATGGTAAGGTATCAGGCACATGTTACAGAGCAATTATGAAAAAAAAGGAAAATCTGGAGATGCCATCTTTCCCTAATCCAGAACCTCTCACCCAGATATACATATAGGTAATTTTCCACCCACACTCTGAAGTGTGTACAAGTGTGCATAACGTCAGAGTAATCCAGTGTACAGGAACTGTAAAACTAATTAATGAACAAGTAAATATTTTACACATTTCAGATATACATATATGGATTATCCACTTCATCTTTCTCATAAGAAGATTACAGATACAGTAATCCCTTGATTATCCAGATTAAGAGAGCCAAGGGCCTGTCAGACAATGGCTAAGAGAGCCAAGGGCCTGTCAGACAATGGCAAGTAAAAAAAAATCTAGGGGTGTTCAAGGGCAACTTCATACCCTTCCTCATCTGACCTTGTCAATACAGTACCACATAACTGCACACTCAATATGCTTATAAACAACTATCATCACACTTTACACTGAAAACTTTATGCCAAAGGCAATTATCTTACCTTTTTCCCCATACTGTATTTGTAACAATATTACTGCATAAATACAATGCCTTCTTTTCTTCTCTCTCTTGTAAATGACACACAATTCGGTAAGTTACTCTTGTAAATGACACACAATTCGGTAAGTTACCATACGGTATTACCACAAGAAACACAAAATGTGTATGTTTGCCCTATTAACTTAAGCTAGGTGTTGCACTCACAGTATCCATTTGCAGAAGTCAAATAGGCTATTACAGCTGTATTTAAGATACAAGTAATGATAATGAAACTGATATTTTACTTACTAAATCCATTTATACTGTATTATCATGTTATACTATCATCGTAATATATATAAAAAATTATCATCTGCCATATACATTTACATAGCCTAGGCTAATGTTCATGTTCTCAGAATCAGCTGATTGAGCCTATTAGAGAAAGAATTATGAGAATAATTTTTTAGTTGCTCAAAGAAATTAATGTTTACTGGAATTATTATTTTTATTACTATTCATACATATAAAATGGGTACACAAAGGTAACCTAACTTACTTTGTTAAAGTAAAATCCTTCAAAATCACAAAACAGCTGTTTCCCAATTTGTTTGTTTAAATCATACACACAATATTGTTTGTGTGTTCTTTGGTAATTTGTTGTTAGTTATAAGAAATGGTTATGAACTGTTACATAAGCCATAAGTTTGGTAACCTTGTTTGAAAGCCTAACCTAGTACAATCTACCGAATATGAAATTAGCTCTACAAGCATAGCCTAGTACAATATGATCTACTGAAAATGAAATTCGCTACACGAACATAGCATTATGCAGTATGATGTATCAAAAATGAATTTAGCTCAGTAAGTAAAGACTATTCTTATTTTTTACTTTCAATTATTTAATAAAAAGATGGGATTATTAAGCATAAGAGGTTGTCCTATTATCTGGGCTATTGAAAATGCAACTTGCATGATAAGCAAGATATGTATACTGTACGATGAAATCATGTTTAGGGGACAAAATTTTAAGGGTTGCATGATACGAAACCTCTCTCCCTCTCCCTTTCTATACTGTATCTCTTCTTCCTTTTTTTTTTTTTTTTTTGCTTTGTTACAGTACAGTAACATATTCCACTTGTTTTTCCTCATTTTGCCCTATCATGGACACTGTGTAAAACACTGTTTACATTTTCAGTACATAGGGCATTTCTCAGTGATGACTGTCCAAAGCAAATTCATTTCAAGAACAATACCAAAAAATAGTTGACCATTTTCTGTTTTATTGGCATTAATAATTTTTCATTTCGCCTCATAATATCACTGAAGCTTCACCTGTATGCTTATGTGTGTATGTTGACATCTGCATATGGCATTTCATCAATGTTGATGTCACTGTCTCTACATAGTGTGCATTTCTTAGGGCAGTATCACATGCTGCCTTTTTCTTCTTTGCTTTGCATGATTTTTAGAGATAAAATATCAACAGTGATAAAATATTTTCTTTTTATATGTGTGCTAATCATACTCAGAGCCAACTAAACTTGTAATGAAATACAGTACTGTAGGTATTTCATTACAAGCTTAGTTGATTCTGAGTGTGATTAGCACACATAAAAAGAAAATATCTTATAAATGTTGATATTTTATCTCTAATTACTGTAAAAATATTTAAAATGTGATTTTGTTCATGTTGGCAACCCTTGTGCTAGTTATAAGTGAAGCCTTGTACTATCAAATTCACCAACCAGTGAATGAGTGTGTGCATACATACGCAACCTACCCACGGCTGCATTTCTTTTGGGTTGTAAAAATAAAAAAATTGAGAAAATATAGTAACACATAAACAAGAATAGTGTAAAATATAAATTTAAAAAGTGAGGGCGTGTGTGTCTTACTGTACAGGTTTCCACGTAAGCAATACCTCGGTTCTGTCTCTCTCTCTCTCTCTCTCCATGCCATATCTTTTTTTTTTTGCTTTGTTACAGGACAATTCTGTACATAGTCTTTAATAAAACATGGAAAAAATCATAAACATAAAAGTACAAAACAAAATAAGCTCTAGCAAGTCATATGTTTACTTAGCCCTCTTCAGCCATCCAACATTGCATCCCCACCCCCTCCCAACCAAGGAAACTGCTCCCTAGCTCCACCCACCTTCCAAAACAACCCCTTCTCTGAGTGAGTTCCTCTACACAGCCTTACTACCCCTCCTCTCCTATGGTGTCCAGCCATCCAACTCAGCCCCCACCTTAAAAACTTCTCCCAGCTTCCCCCACCCAAAAAATCCTTTCTCAGTCTATTTATGAGTGTATGCAGTATTACCAACATTTTCCCGAGGCTGTGCAGCATTGCCAACCATTAGAGTGGTTTTTTCAAATTTTTAAAAATGTATATATCATATATCTTTGGGCACTGGTCCCTGGTCCAGGTGTGTCAAATAATGTTGAGTTCTGGATAATGGAGATCCAGATAATCAAGGGATTACTGACTGTTTCATGCCCACAAAATTAAGCAAACTGGAAGGCTGTAATTAAAGAAATAACTCACAGGTAAGCTGCCTGAGCCCTTTTCATATCGGATTTTTTTTTTATATTTTGGCTTGTACTGGTATCTTGCTTGACTTCACAGCTTTTTTTCTTCTTTTAATTTCCACCCTTTCTTTTTATTTTTCTTTAATACATATTTGGAATAAAATAATTACTTCCCAAAACATACTAGTTTTACCGTAATAACAGCATTCTGTACTAGGAAAATAGGTCACTCTGGTCTCATTAATAAAAAATACATTGCATCTATGTGTTTAGTCTCTGCAATTGAATTTATAAAAGAACATCTGAAGGAATCCATATTATTTTAAAACAGCAACATGTATTTCCTGTTATATAAATTTTAAAACCATGCTGATTTACACTACAGCTTAGTTCCTTATTCAACTAATAAATGAATGCATAATCAGTAATTCTAAGTGCAATCACTTAATAAATCTTAAACTCTAGTGAGTATCCCTACTTATGCTATCTGTAAATAAAGAACTTACACATAGGCCATTTTATGCAGTCTATCAGGGGTATAATTCTCTTGTCCAATGAGTTTACAATTGGCTTCTGCTAAGAATTAATACAAAAACTTTTAAAATTCTGAGATCTCAACTCAGGATTCTCTAATCAAAAGTGTACCCTATATTATAAAACTTGATGCATTACCATATTGACTACTTACAACAATGAAAAACTAAAAGGTCTTTGAATATACTTAAGAAACCTCAAAATGACAAAGTACCCTCCTACTGCAAAGTTTGTAAAAATTGTACCAAGAACCTTCTAGTACACAACTTCCATACATCATTCTTAATTGGGGCAGAAATATCAAGGGATACATATGGTATGAGCAATAATGCATTGTTTATATCCTGTAGACTAAGAAAGAATATAAACATGAGTACCAAGAAATCCTAAAATTCACATAAAAAGTAACAGCCAGATACATTTACAGATTTTAAAGTACCTATTCTGAAATTATCACAAACCTCATTTTTTAATTGGACTGTCCCCCATTTTCTCTTTAAACTTAATATTAATATTTGTGAAGTATACTATATGGTTTTTGTCTTAAGATTAAAGTAAATCATTTCCCATTCATGTGACCTTGCACTTCTGATGCACCTTTTGGAGGTTTTGTAGGGTCAACATCAAACTTTTTCATCTGAACAGCAATATCAAACAAGTAGTCATAACTTTCTGCCCTGGAAAGAAAAATGGGAACTGTTTGAAAATAACTAGGCTTTGTAATTACAAAGTGACAAACAATTTATAAAAAAAAAGTTCCTGTTCTTGAAAGGGAAAGCCATGTCCTTTATGTGACTGTACCTTTCATTCTCTTAGCTGCCATCTTTGAACATGAGGTTTCACTTATGAACTTATGTCTTGCCATCCAAATGGAGGGAAGGGAGGATGGACCTTGACGTAAAACAATCTGTAACTATGCAATACAGTTCATTTGCTACAAAAATATGGTTGACCAAGTTCCTTGCATATTAAGAATTCATGTACTATGAATATTACTACTGGGAATAACTTTATATCGACATTCATCAAGTCTTACCTTTTATCTGTCCAATTGTTCACTTCTCATAAAGGGGGGGGGGACCCTCAATTACACTAACATTAACAAAGAATAACTGATCCCATATCTGATGACATATAAGACCTCCCTTTCCCCCAACAAACAATTTCAGATGGCAACATTAAGAAACAAAATCTTGCCACTTACATGTAAGCATTGAATGTTACTAAATGTATGCCTAAAATATAAAAAAAAACAAGGACAAAGACTGCAACTAAGACAGTAGGAAAAATCTGTCATTTACAAGAGAAAACAAAAGCTTAAGTATGACAGAAAACATTTTATAACACTCCCTTCCATATCAGCCTCCATTGGATAACTCTGTGAAAATTAACTTTTAAGTGCTTCAATTTCCAAAGAAAATTAAAACAAAAAACAAAGTTACAGGTCAAAAATTAGGAACTAGTATCTAAAAGTTTTCTGTGACCTCATCTCCCCACCCTCTCTGGGAATGTATTTTTACTGACATTTAGTTTACCAGTATAGTATTGTATCTAATACAGTTATATAGTGTTGCATATATATATTCTTCAGTCAGTTTTTGTGTCTACATAGGCATATGCACTGCAATAAGGTAAAATGTGTGCTCACTGTACATTTACTGGACTTTCTCTTTTCCTCTTTCAGGGCTATTCTTTATATGAATAAGAAAATTTTTGAGAGGAATGCTAAATTCTTTGCAAACAGAGAGAGAGAGAGAGAGAGAGAGAGAGAGAGAGAGAGAGAGAGAGAGAGAGAGAGAGAGAGAGAGAGAGAGAGAGAGAGAGAGAGAGAGAGAGAGTCATTGGTTTGCATTAGTGTTTGTGACTATTTTGTCTCATGCATCAATGTGTGAGCGTGTTGTATCAATGCATAGATTTAGGCCCTCTTCATACTACTGCCGGAGTTAGGTGAGCACAAAATATGTTCAGTTTAAGATATAGGAATGATTCAATAAGAAAACTGTGATGAAAAGGTAATGTTTATTGATAAAGGACGATGAAATAACAGTTCAGGATATAAGTATGTATTTAGAAAAGATTTCTCTCATGAAATGAACAAATTCAGGTAAATGGCAACCCTTTCATTGCAAGGGTGCCAGTTATGATGCACTTTGCTGTAATGATAATAAAAGTAGGTAATAATTCAACTCAATACATATATAATAGCAATATTACAGCATTATCCACTTTGGCTAGTTACAAATACTGGTAGTGTACTGTGTCTGGGTAAATATTAGCCTACCAGCTACCACATTTTCACATACAGGACTCTTGTGTATGTTCCTAGTCAGTTTTGAAAAAAAGGTCTCACATGCTGTCAAATATGGTAAGAAAAATAGGGAATAATCTTAATAACTATGTGAAATATTCAATGTGAGGAAAGGGGTGCTGGGCTTGCAGTGAAGGGAGGAGGGTGGGTATGTAGGTAGCTTAATAGCCTAACCCAACTTATAATCAGTGTTGAGTCTGCTTATTGGTAATTCACTAATTACTATAATGCTAGTCTTAAGAATAGAATAATAATTTTGGTTGAATTTAAAGCTGAACTGTTACACTTTTGTGTAATATATTGAGCTCATAAAATACAGGAGATGCTGAAAAAACAAGCTGACAAGTGCCAGTATGCTACATTGCATACCATTTGCGATAAAAAGTTTCCCCAAAAGTATGATTAAAGAAATTAGTTTACACCATAAGATGGAGAGCCTTCTCAACTTAAGGACGACTCCCTAGCCGCTCTTGAAAAGACATGAGCTCACAAAAGAAGGCTGACAGTCTCCATGCAGTCAAATGAAGTGTGTGAAAGTTTTGATGAAATTTTCTCAAATGTGACTATTTGAGATCCTTCCTGAACAGGAGGAGGTGACAGACATCTACCACCAAGAGGTAGCTTGGGAACCATTCCTTTTGGCCAAGGAGCTATCAATGTCATCTTTGAGTTCTCCAATGCTCGCAACTTGATGATTATTTTCCTCAAAACTGCAAATGGAGTAAAAGTGAAAATGCCTGAATTCGACCACCTTAAAGAAAAGCCTTGACTGCCCATGCCTGAGGATCCTGACATGGAAAGCAGTAAGCTGGGAGTTTTGCATTTTGGGCAGTCACAAAAAGATCAATGATTGGGGCTCCCAAAAGGCTCTACAGCTTCTGACAAGACTTGTGGGTGCAGAGACCATTAGGATGGGAGAACTTTCCCTTTCCTGCCGAGATGGTCCTTGATAATACTGGTTTTCCCTAAGGCGAACTACAGTATAAGAATAATGTTCCTGAACTGAGTCGAAAGGATGAGTTTCTCTACTAGCCTGAACAAATCCCTTGATTTCATACCTCCTTTATGTAAGAGAAAGGTTGAATTGTTGGAACAGACTGTGATCGACTTGTCTCTCACTGGATGATCTCTTGCATAAGACTTCCAAACTGATAAAAACTCTAGGTTGTTTATATGCATGTTTCTCTCTCTATGTTCCCCAGAATGGCTTCCCAACCTGACACTAACTCATCTGAGGACAAAATGAGGTCTGCTCTTGAAGTTGGGGGCAGATCCATCAGCAGTCTTGACCAATTCACCTACCAACAGAAACAACCTAAATGATCTGAAGGAACTATCACTTGTGCCAAGTCCATATGATGAGACCTGTCCCATGAATTCTTGAGGTAACATTGAACCGGTCTCATTCATAGATGGGACAAGTTGACAAACTTCTTTAAAGAGGCTATGTGTTCCAGAAGAGACACCCACTTCTTGGCTGGAGGCTTTTCTAATGGTTGAAATTCTCTCAGCAGTGACAGATAATCATATGCCCATTTCTCTGTTGGAAAAGCCCAAAAAGAGAGTTGATCTTCATCCCCAGATAGATAACTGACTGAGTTGGAAGAAGCACGAACGTGTTGACACTGATCTGAATGACCAGCACTGAGGTTAGATGTAGAAGACAATCCATTGCCCTCAAGATTGCTTGAAACAAGTTAGCAAGAACTAACCAATCATCCAACAATAACAGAACTCGGATCCCTAGCGGATTCATGCTAACGGTGCCGAAACACAGGTGAATACTTGTGGCGTCATAGTCAGACCAAAACACAGCTGTGAATTAGACAACATTCCCTTTGAAGACAAAGTACAGCTACTTCCTTGGCTGAAGATGGATCAAGACATGGAAGTACATGGCCTGCATATTGTTAGAAATCACCCAGTTGCCTTCTGGATGGCTACCATGGCCAAACTGGATGGCTTTATCAAAAAGGGAGTCTGACAAACTTGTTGAGACTAGAGATATCCCATATACTTGGTCAATTGCCTAACTGACGATAACAGTAAACTCAGGTCTTCAAATTTACCTATTCTTTTCCCCTGAACTATACATCAAGCATTTGAAGACACAGCAGGAGTGAAAGAGGAACCAGACCTATAGGGCAAAGGAGGAGTGGGAGGAGTAACCAAATGCCTATGTAGTCTATCAAGCTCTCGCATCTTCCAATATGTAACAAAACTATTCATTTTCTCATCAGATCACTCCTTGAATTCTTCACAAGAAGAAGAGAAATCATATTCATTTCTCCTACAGGAACCACACACCTTATGACCATCATGCCCAACTGAATATGTACGGTTTACACAAAACTTGTTCTTACAGAACTTCACACCCCCATCCCTGCTTGCTGTAGATGACAATGCAAAACAGAAAAGCTCAATACCATACAGGTGACTTGAGAAGGCTCTACCAAGTCAAAACTTTTCATCAAAACAATGAGACATTTGGCGACGCACAAATTCCTTACTCTTAGAGTGCTTGAAAGGCTTAAAGGTGATAAGGTTTTGGTCATTTCTTTTATATAGCTGTATATTTACCCATTTGATATGCCATCCATGAGATCAGATGATGCTAGAGGTAAGAAGCGCAAAAATAAATCATTCTTTATTTTTGTTATTTCAATACCCTCTATAATCAAAATAAATGACAAAGAAACTAATAGCGATAATTATGAAGACAGTAAATTAAGGAGACGAAAGTCACTGTTAATATTCTGCAGATTCTGTGAAAAATTTAGTACTGTAGTTGACTTACGGTTAGGCTAACTTGGGAATGTAGGCTAAATGTGTTATAGTACACTATTGTACTTTAAGAAAATTAGTGCTTAGTACAGTATGAAGTTATAAAATGATAAATTGAAAATATATGAGTAATAAAATGATAAAAAGCAGTGTCAGAACTTAGCCAAGTAGTAGGCTAAGTCAGCAACTAAGCTATTTGCATGTGGAATCAGCTTGTAAGACAGAGTTTACATAGGGGCTTCATATTTTAGGGATGTATTCTATATTCCGGGATTTTCTGTGGTCCGACAGTGGCCTGGGCCCACCCAAGGTTCCTGGATTTAAGAGGTTGGACTGTACAGGTTTTTTCAAGTTTTTGATCCATGTTGACACTGGGCTTTTATTAGTCCCATCAGCTTTTGTTTAATACTACATAGTGTACAGTCTTTAAGTTTGCAAATTCCTGGACATCCTTTTCAACTATATCAAGGGCAAATCCTTAAATTTAGGGAATGCACACCTTTAGAGCACAAACACAATCTATGTGCAAAACACTGACCCACAAGATCAAGCTCTCTTGCACAGACTAGCATTTCTGTATGCTATGACATTCTGATTTAGTGTGGCCTTATTCATAACACTTTAAGTACTAATTACACCTATTTTTGAATTTAATAATTCTGACAGATTTATATCCAATGGTTATGTAGTCAAGCAAAATTTTGGAAGTGTGTCAATAACAGAAATCAAAGAGGTCTTTGCTGAATACTAACCCTTTTTTGGTAATGATGGATCTATGTAGGGTAACTGTTTCAATATTTCCATCTGGAGAATGTTTGTAGTTAGTCAGCAAAGCTACCTCTGTATCATTAATGCCTTGACAAAAATGTTCTTACCATTCCATTATTTTCAGAAGAAGCATGTTGCTGTTCTTTTGGAGACATTCAAATACTCTTGTTAAGTTAGACCTTCACTCTTTGTATGAAGAAGTATGCTATGTAAAAGTTGGAAATTTCTTTAAAATCATATGTCTAATCCAGGACATTATGGAAGGTCATATTAACTCAGCATTCAAAGTTGCTATTTATTTTCCAAAAGTCAATAAATCTTGATTAGCAGCAGCAATGTCTGAGAAAGCAATGTAAGCTTCAACGTACTCATGAGCAGATGTTACTCAGCTAAATCCTTTTCTCTATGCCATATGGTTTTATGCAATTAAAACTTCATCTGATGACTTTGGGATACTTGTGCACCATGATGAACTTAACTGCTGCCATTAAAAAGCCATGGGGCACTAGACAAATCTTATCCTGGAGACATGACACTACAGAAATAAAAAAATGAAAGCACTAATTAAAAATACCTCTAGCAATGAGAATAAAGAAGTGAGAGAAGAATACGCAGCCCATGAGATACAAGTTTCCAAGGAACTGGCATTTCTCACCAGATACAATCAGTGTCCTTTGGTCATGAGGGCATGTACAAGAAGTTCCCTTTTTGTGGAGACAAGTTTTGTATGGCCAAAGCAGGTACACAAAAGTACAGTATATGCAATTACAAAGGACATAAGGAAGCACTGTTATTCAGCACACTTAAGTCTACTCAGAATTTTTTAAAAACTGTACTCACATGGTTTTTGCTTTTTCCCAAGTGTCTCCCCAGACATAAACGCCATGCCGTCTGACTAAAACTGCCTGAGTATCAGGGTACAACTCCAGTGCCTGCAGAAAAAATCAATTAGTCTTTGATAGGATTTCTACAACCTTGTGGCAAAAAGAAATACTGTTCAATTTTCAGCTTTTTTTTTTACTAAGCTTCCCATATCTTCAATTTAGATGGAAAAACATTGACTACTGAAACTTGGAAATTAATGTCATTCATGGTTTATGCATCTTTACTGATACAATGTTCTCCAACAGAGATCCTATGTACAAATTAATGTGAGCCTGGTACCATGACAAAGTATAGATATAGTGCTTGTGGAAGCTGTGACAATTCTTTTATCTGTAACAAGTTATATAACATCACATATAATGTTAAAATTTCTAAAAACCACCTTATCCATATACAAATGACATCTTCACTGATTTAAAATTCATCAAACTTGTCTGCAATTAGTCTACCCATGCTGTACTATATCAGGAAATGACAAAATAACCAACACTAACCTGTGACATACTATCTGCTAAATCTGCTTCAAATGGAGTGTTTTCAATGATTGGAACTATTAGTTCCTCGTCATATCTCATCTGACGGTCTTCTGAGCCACATTTTATACCCTGACAAAAACCAGCTAAATTATAAATAATGTTTCTCCAAAAAGAGAAAAAAATTATCTTATTTATTAAAATAAAAAAATTTCAATACAAACAGCTCTTTGAATTACCCAGTACAAAATCTTAGATACTTCCCACTCAATTTACAATTAGAAAATTGCCTGATGACTAGCAAGAAGTGACAAAGAAGCTCCCTACTACAACCTTGGGCTCCAGCCAGGTAAGTTTCATTTTTTGTATAGTATGGGAGGCATAGCTGTAAAAAACCCAGTTTGGGCATTAGAACATTTTTATGTTACTGATGAGTTTATAAAAAAGTAATTGTTTTTAAAAATATAAATGTTCATAATAAAATTTATTATTTGGATACTTACCTACTGTTGCCATACAATTACAGTAAAAGAATTGGATTGCTTGGCTAAGCCAGATGACTGTCCAGTTCATCTATTCTCCATCAGGTGTGTTTTGAATTCTGCATTATTCATGACAGTCCACTATTTGGGATAAATCTTACCTACTGTAAAAGATAGTTGATTCCCATATTAAAAACAGGATGGTGGGTAGTGCTGCTAGACAAAATCTGCTCAGCCAAGTGAACTAAACATTTCTTACATGAAACCCAAAGCATTCTTATTTGATCTGGAATCATTCATGGATATTACTGCTGCGAGAAGGTGGATTCCATTTGTAGAGCAAGGCTCTCGTAAGTGCTTAGTGAAGAGCAGCCCAATGGAGAAAACTGCTTCAGCTTCAGCCAGAATGACAAAAGCATGAAGGGATGCCTGTGGCTGGGCCTGAAAGCCCCTACAAGGGCAGCCAGTTAAAAATAAATACCTTAATGATATAAAGGTACTCTCCTATATACAATGTATAAACCTTCAATTCAGGAAAAGACTTACCCATTGCTATCAATGGACTAACGGCTTCACAGTTTTCAGATGCGATTTCTGCGTACTTAAAGTAGCAAGAAGCAGAAACTGAATTGCACTTCTACTGCAGTGCATTAATCACCTCCTCAAGACAAATTTGTTATATTATGAGTGTTTACCTTTAATAAAGGTAAAAGATCTGGAACTAGTTTCTCATGTGCTAGCCAGATCAAATATTTAACAAAGGAGGACACTGCATTCTTTGACAAGGGCATTTTAGGTTTTCAAACACCACACAACAATTGGTTAACTTTACACCTTACAGGACTTAATCTAAATAAATCTTAATTTCCTTAACCCTTAAACGCCTACTGGACGTATCATACGTCGACTAAAATTGTCTGTTGGGTGTCAAGTGGACGTACCGTACGTCGACTACAAAAAATTTTAACCTTCGGTCAACTTTGACTCGACCGAAATGGTAAAAAAACGCAATTGTAAGCTAAAACTCTTACATTCTAGTAATATTCAATCATGTACCTTCATTTTGCAACAAATTGGAAGTCTCTAGCACAATATTTCGATTTATGGTGAATTTTTGAAAAAACTTTTTTCTTATGCCCGCGTGGTAACTCGGCCGAAAATTTCAGAAATTCTTTCGTCATTTTGTTGTAATTTTTGCACTGTTCTATATTAGCCGTTACATAAAGTTTTATATATGAAAATGTGTGCAATTTAATGTAAAATACAGCAAAATACAACCCATGGTTGTAGCTTTTATCAGTTTGGAAATATTTTCATATAAACCACGATAACTGCCAAAATTTCAACCTTGGTCAACTTTGACTTCGACCGAAATGGTAAAAAAACGCAATTGTAAGCTAAAACTCTTACATTCTAGTAATATTCAATCATGTACCTTCATTTTGCAACAAATTGGAAGTCTCTAGCACAATATTTCGATTTATGGTGAATTTTTGAAAAAACTTTTTCTTATGCCCGCGTGGTAACTTCGGCCGAAAATTTCAGAAATTCTTTTTCGTCATTTTGTTGTAATTTTTGCACTGTTCTATATTAGCCATTACATAAAGTTTTATATATGAAAATGTGTGCAATTTAATGTAAAATACAGCAAAATACAACCCATGGTTGTAGCTTTTATCAGTTTGGAAATATTTTCATATAAACCACGATAACTGCCAAAATTTCAACCTTGGTCAACTTTGACTCAACCGAAATGGTAAAAAACGCATTTTAAGCTAAAACTCTTACATTCTAGTAATATTCAATCATTTACCTTCATTTTGCAACCAACTGGAAGTCTCTAGCACAATATCTCGATTTATGGTGAATTTTTTAAAAAAACTTTTTCCATACGTCTGCGCCAGAAATTCTTTCGTCACATTGTCGTAATGTTTGCACCGTTTTATATTAGTCGTTACATAAACTTTTATATATGGAAATGTGCGCAATTTCATGTAGAATACAACAGAAAATAACTCATGGTTGTAGCTTTTATCAGTTTTGAAATATTTTCATATAAATCACGATAACTGCCAAAATTTCAACCTTCGGTCAACTTTAACTCGGCGAAATGGTCAAAAAACGTAATTATAAGCTAAAACTCTTACATTCTAGTAATATTCAATCATGTACCTTCATTTTGCAACAAACTGGAAGTCTCTAGCACAATATTTCGATTTATGGTGAATTTCTGAAAAAAAAAAAAAAAAAACTTTTTCCTTACATCTGCGCTGCATAACTCAGCCGAACATCTCAGAAATTCTTTCGTCATGTTGTCATAATGTTTGCATCGTTTTACATTAGTCGTTACATAAACTTTTATATATGAAAATGTGTGCAATTTCATGTAGAATACAACAGAAAATAGCTCATGGTTGTAGCTTTTATCAGTTTTGAAATATTTTCACATAAATCACGATAACTGCCAAAATTTCAACCTTCGGTCAACTTTAACTCGACCGAAATGGTAAAAAACGCAATTGTAAGCTAAAACTCTTACATTCTAGTAATATTCAATCGTTTACCTTCATTTTGCAATAAATTGGAAGTCTCTAGCACAATATTTCGATTTATGGTGAATTTTTGAAAAAAACATTTCTGGGTTGTCCAACCTGTGTCAGCCAGTGAAATTACCATTCAGCACTTATTTCTAGGTAAAGCTATTGCTAAACATACCAGAGAAAAGCTAAATGCTAAGCTGGAGTTACTACCCCCAGTGCGAGCTCCATGAAATGGAGTCATGTATGAGAAAGGGTGAGATTGTCACAAACACAGGCCTCCGCCCTGTAAACATTCCCAATGTCAAAAGTCCCACCGAGTGAGGTGCCGTTACAAACTCCCGCACCACTCGCAGACTGTAAACAAACCAGCGTCACCCACATTCCATTTTTAGCACGCGTCGCTTTTGTTCGTTTTTTTTGTGTGCGCTCTTTTGTGGCCTTTTTTCTTGATCTAATGGCATCCTCACAGGATTCTTCATCACCTAAGTTGAGTACCATCTCTTTATTTTATTTTAGGCGGTTGAGGCTCCTTATTTCCCTCTAATTTAATAATTAGGGGGATTTATAACGCCCGCCTCGTCCACCTTCTCCCGGCCTCATGTGACCTTCAGTCTCGGTGCGGGATTTTTATGTCGGGGCTTCGCTCCCCTTCATTTTCTTATGTTTTGTGCCTTTTGCTTATCCTATATTCAATTGGGCATTATTATTTATTGTTTTGTTACCCTTCTCTGGGGAAGTTCGGGTCCTTGTCGTTTAGGCTACGGGTTTTCCCCCTTGGGCCTATCCGCTCTTTATCAATTCTTATATGTGTTGTATTTTGGACCCTCACTCCCTCCAGTGTTTGGGTATATTATTTGAGATGGTACAGTTATGCTTATTAGGTTTATTTTAGGCCTAGCGCACGGATGTCTTTGATATTTACGGATTATGTCCTTTGTTTTTAATCTTGAAGGTCGGCCATTTTCCCTCCACGCTGTTATCGCGTTGGGTTTGGTCCTCCCTTCTACATGTGTCTTTATGATTATTTGAATTATTGAATTATTTTATTTATGCCTAGGTTAGGTTAACTTTTTAGGCTAGTCTGGTAGATACCTTCTCCCCCTGGGCTACCTTCTTCAGCCAGCCGGCTGTGTTAGGTTAGCCTAGGAGTTAGGCTATGGCGTTCTGTTCCTTTCCTCGGAAGGGAGGTTTAGGTGTGTAGGAGGGCCTCATGGTTGGTGCTTCCCTTTGGGTGGTGTTATGGTTAGAGGTTTTGGGCCTGCGTTATCTCCCTCTCCCTGTTTTGGCCTTTCCGTTTGGACTGTTGAGTCCTAGTAAGGTTAAGCTGGAATAGCGAGGGTATCTTGCGTAGCCTACCCTCATCCGATCCACACCTTCGGGTTAGCTTCCAACTTCATGTATATACCCCTCTCCTACCTCCTTTCTCCCCCCCCCTTGCTCTCTTCCCCCTTGGTTCGCTTTCATATACTTTGTTAACTTACCAAGGCTTGAGAGCTTTACCCTGTTCCTTACGCTATAGCCTACATCCCCTTCCTCTGCATTGATTGGTTTTGTCCTCTCGGTACTGGGTTTCCGACCTTACCCGGTCGGCACCCTGTCGAGGTCTTGTTTGGTGACCGGGGGTGCTCCCACACTCCTGTTCACCATTCCTTTTACCTTTCTTTGCTCATTTGGCCTTTGAGGGTTCCCCATTCTCTCCTCTCTCATTATTGTTCGTACATGTTTGTCCGATCGAGAGGGAGAAAGGTGGATCTCATGGCGCCCGGGGAGTGCTTACTCACCCCCTGGTCGCCGCTACTGGTCCCCCTCTCCTGGCCTGTCCCAACTCCCCCCCTCCCTCTAGCGTCAGTGCGTTGTTTTTCCTCAACCCAGGTGTCGTTCTCCCAGACCGTCACCTTGGGGAAAAATTGGGTACATGCAGCCAGTTAGAGTTTCCCACCTGACTGTCTTCTGTCATATTCACACGCCACTGACGTTTACCTTCGTTCTATTCATTTAGAACACGTACGGTTCCCTAGTATCTACCCTCCGCCGACTAGCTAATTTTGTATTTTCCGCTAGGTAGTCAGGCGTTCTCGTCGCTTACCACTCTGGTGGATACAGTGTATGGTCGGTCGGTGCTCACCACACCTCCTCCGCTGTCACTGTATTAGAGTAACAGGACTCCCCTGGCTCCAAGCAGAAACACCCACTCTTACTTATAGTTGACCTTTCACTAGCATGCATATATATATTTATATATAAAGTATTTCTGAAACTTTTGAATTTTACATGTCCCTTCGGGACCTTCCTGTTGCTCCGGATTAACTCCGGCGATCCCTTTATGTTGTTTTTGATCTTGCATGATCTAGTAGACCCCTTAACCTCCCAGTATGCTCCGGCGGGGCCTACCTAGCCTAATTATCTATTATCCTGTGACACTGCTCCGGCACCCTACTCCGGCGGCCTTATCAGCATACTCATGTACCCGTCCACTTACAGATGGTGCGTTGTCAGGAGCAGGGGTGCACGGCAGTCCTTCAGCAAGCTAGTGGACATGAAGTTTGCAGGTCCCACTCCGGATGCGCTGTCCACGTAGGGGACCTGGTCGTCTGGCACCCTGATGGCTGTGAGGTGTGCTACGCTCTCTATGAGCAGGTTCTGGATGAGTCGGTAAGTTAGTTATTTCCTTTCCGATTCATGCTTTCTTTGAGTTTTGTCTCTTATGGATAATTGGAAGATACAGTGAACCCTCGCTACTTCGCGGTTCGACTATCGCGGATTCACGACTTCGCGGATTTTTTCCATTACGTATGTATATTATAAGAGAAAATATATAGCGGATTTTCTGGAAATTTCAAAAATAGTCGCGATATATGAAGACCCAAATGTTTCATTAATTCCATTAATAATTATTAATATCTGCTAGTACTGTTGGTTCATTGCAATATGACATATAATTCAGTACAAAATGAAATTAAACAAAAAGATGCTTAACTGCATCGCGGATTTTTCAGAAATATTCATAGAAAAATTAAAATTAAAAAGTACCGCCATATCGGCAGCCATATTGCGGAAAACAGCGATGTTTCATCATGTTACGTGAGAAGAACGGCTTGGGAGACCGACGCGCAAGGACTGGAAGCTTCGTATATACCCACAGGCACTCGGACAAGGCACGTGAGTGGTACATAAGAGAATATCTTATCACTGTTGATGTTTCATCTTAAATCACTGTAAAAATAATTAAAATCCGAATTTCATACGTAAGCAACTCAAGGATACTGTATACTCTCTCATCACCAGCTTGTCAAGACTTAGTCAAGACTTAGTCTCGTCCCAAGCTACTGTGCTGTACAGTACACACCATTTCTCTCTCTCTCTCTCTCTCTCTCTCTCTCTCTCTCAATGAAATATGAATTACTGTATCATAAACTTTTATGTACAGAATTAAAAATAATTTCATTGATAAATTTGTTTCTTTTAGCAACTAAAAAATTATTTTCCTAATTCTTTCGTTAGTAGTGAGCAGCTTCAGTCAGCTGATTCTCAGAACGTAAACATTACAAATATGGGACGATCTTTTTTATGCATATTACTGTGATAGGAGATCAAAATAGTAATACAGTGTTTAAGTGCATAGGAAGTGTTTATAACAGTGTGGGAAAGGCTATAAAGCCTTTAAATATATACCATGTATATACAGTAAAAATAATTAAAATCCGAATTTCATACGTAAGCAACTCAAGGATGCCTGTATGCCTCATCACCAGCTTGTCAGAGACTTAGTCAAGAGACGAGTCTCGTCCCAAGCTACTGTGCTGTACAGTACACACATTTCTCTCTCTCTCTCTCTCTCTCTCTCTCTCTCTCTCTCTCTCTCTCTCTCTCTCTCTCTCTCTCTCTCTCTCTCTCTCTCTCTCAATGAAATATATGAATTACTGTATCACTTAATCTTTTATGTACAGAATTAAATAATTTCATTGATAAATTTATTTCTTTTGGCAACTAGAAATTATTTTCCTAATTCTTTCGTTGTGGTAGGCAGCTTCAGTCAGCTGATTCTCCAAGAGCGTAAACATTACAAATATGGGACGATCTTTTTTTTATGCATATTACTGTGATAGGAGATCAAAATAGTAATACAGTGTTTAAGTGCATAGGAAGTGTTTATAACAGTGTGGGAAAGGCTATACAGTAAAGCCTTTAAATATATACCATGTATATACAGTATATGCCTCTAGGGAGGGCCAATGTACTTGCGGAATTTCACTTATGTGGGGGTTTCTGCCCCATTATCCATGATAGGCAGAGGATCACTGTATATAACATATATATATATATATATATATATATATATATATATATATATATATATATACACCTATATATGTATATCTATATGTATATGTATATGTATATGTATATGTATATGTATATATATATATGTATATGTATATGTATATATGTATATGTATATATATATATATATATATATATATATATATATATATATATATATATATATATATATATATATATATATATATATATATATATATATATATATATATATATATATATATATATATATATATATATATATATATATATATATATATATATATATATATATATATATATGCATGGAGACTTTTGTTATTACTAAAAGACAATATTTGAACTTAGCTAACAAATCTTGGCATGAAGTCATTTTCATGCAAATACTGTAATCTTTAAAACACCCAGAATCCTATTAAAATTACATCACTCAAGCCAATGATGGAATGCTGCCTCTACAAGTCCATATAAAATAATAATAAATTTATTCTAATATTCATGAAGTCAATGATTCATAACAAGTAACCAAAAAGAACAGTTACTGCAGAAATAAAAAACATATTTCAAGGTTAGAACATACCTGTCACCATTTATGTCAACTCCTAAGACTTGAACCCGCAGCAGTGCAAACATTTGTCCTTTCAAGATTAAATCAACTCGTAGAAGACTTTCTCCAATTTTTTCACGTGAGAAGAACACAACTTGCCCAGTCTCATCTGCTCTTGGTGCCCCTCCAACATATGACATATAATTGCCAAAAAAATGTCCAGCAGTAACTGAATACCCTTTAAAGATAAAATATAAAACAAAACTTAATTTTATCATCAATGTGCAAAACACTGAAAAGCATGTTTTTCATAAATAGTGTCTGCATGTAAAATACATAGAGTAAGCAATGAAAATTTATGCTCTAGAATTTCATGTGTTTGCAAATGGACAAACCATTGCCTTCCTGTGCACTTCAGGATGAAGTGGCAGCCTCCATACTTGGAAAATCCTACCACCCAAAGGTGGAATATTTCTCCTTAAATCCCATAAACTCCAGTATTTCCAGTTTCCATGATCCTTTTTCATTGCACTTGTGTCACTGGTAATATGTTGTCAAGTGTTTGTAATTCCAGTTTCCTGCCTCTTTAGCGTTACTTTTGTTTCCTAGTGTCTTTCATTCCGATGTGTTGATTTTGTTATTAGATGTAGCATTTTTGTATAAAAGCTGGTTGTTTTTCTCTCTAAATGTCCTACCACTCTGGGAAAAGGTACAGAATAGGAAATCACTTACTAATAGTCAAATGTATATAGTTTTTTTTATAGTGATTGCATTATGATTTATTGTTTGTTTTACTTGAGAGCACATGCTCTGAAATTCTAATTATTTGTAATTAGAAGAAGTGAAATTGCCTCAGACTACCGCCTCCACACCCCATGAGTTTGAAGTATCACTGTTCATTCTAATACTTACCAGAGAATTCAGCAATTCTTACTCAGACTAAAAAATGTCCCCGATCCCCAAATCTACACAGGGGCCTTGCCAGATTAAAATTATGCGTCTCTGGTAGGATTACTCAAATCATCACCTATGCCTGATTTAGTATTTTGATTGACATGTACAATGTTTAGCCCAACCTCTTTCCAGGATTTTTGCAAATATGTGTGCCTCACTTGAGTTCAAATCATCATCTTCACAGTAAGATTGCTCAAAAATCAATATCTAATTGGTAATTTTGATTAACATGTACTGTATTTAACCCCTTCCCTTTCTGGATTTTTGCAAATATGTGTAAAGAAAATAATCAGGTCTTTGATTAATTTGTATGTTTTATATAGGCTAATATGCATTGTATACAGTATTTGTAATTAGACTGAAATACGACACACTGACACTCATGAGTTAACTCAAGAGTCAAGTTGTGGTGATGAATATAATGAATATTTGCTGTTGTTTTCATCTCCTCAATTCATTAAGCCTTCATAATTACTGCTAACAGTTTCTTTGTCCTTCAATTTGATTTATGGAAAGTAATGAGATGTCAAACATGAAAATGAATATTTACATGGACTCAAATCATTTGACACCTAAAGTAAACGAGATACACTGTGACCTATTGAGGAAAATACACATCAACCATTCACTATTACTGAGAGGAAAGGATAGAAAACAGGAATGAATTAAAGAATGACTAAAACCAGGATCATAAAAATAAGTCGGGCTATTTTAGGGTAGTGAACAAGTATTCTCGTGATGGTTAAGGTTCTAAAGTATACTTTGGATAGTAAGGAAAGGAGTTAATGCACAGATTTTTGTACTAGGTTCTAAAGTATACTTTGGATGGTAAGGAAAGGAGTTAATACACAGTTTTTTGTACTGTGTTATCTTCAAGGTAGATTTTGCTGTATGCAATCATTTTTATAGTCTTAATATGTGCACAAGCGCCATGTTACGAAACACTACACATGTACAGTGCTATCCCCTTTTTCTCTATCTCTCTTCCTAGTACAATATTTTTATTGACATTTACTTTACTGTAATTAATACAGTAATCAGGTGTTACGTAAATATATTTGTCAATTTATATATGTATATGTTACAGGGAAGTAGTGCAACCAGTGATTTCATGAAATCACAAAAAATTTCTGTAGTTTATACTGTATGTAGTTACTGTTTCACTCGGGACTTCAAATAATCCTTAGAATTCCTAGAGATTTTGTGAAATCCATACATTATTAATGCTGTTTTTACACTAATTTACCGATACTGATCAGAGAAACTGAAGAATTTATGGTTCATAAATCTGAGTGTAAGCTGCATACCCGAGGTGGTTAAAGGGTGATGAACAGTGGTCAACCATTAGCTGCTATTAACATCTTTCTGTAGTGCCCATAAGTTCAGTGAGAGCTTTTCAAATGGCAGAAAGTCAATCAAAATACCTTATTCCGCAGAACAGTACTATGTTCATAGATATTATTAAATCTGCAGGTCTGGTCTCCTAACAAAGAATGAATGACTATACTTTTAGTTTTTAAATCACGATATCCTCCTGTGGCAACATTGGAGTTGATTAAAAGGGTGTAGTAATACAAAGATACCAAACTTTGTGTACGCTGGCCTCTAACAAGTAAACAAACAAAAGTTGCAATGCAACTCTTGGTAATTTTCTTTCTTTTTGGTGCCACAGCCTTACTTCAAAGTGACAATGGCTCAGAGTTTATATCTCACGTGATCAATGAACAGTTAAATGTTAGGTTTGATCTCACCATTGTTAATGATAAACCACATCATACTCAGAATCAAAGTTCTGAGAAACCTGCTAACAGTGGCCTGAAGGAAATACTAATACCATGGCTGGCAGACGACAATGCTCTACACTGGAACGTGTCAAATTCACACAATTTTAAAAAATCTCACCTTATTATTCAAAAAATAAAGTATTCGGCTTTGTGCGACTGTAAAGCTTGTGTTAGCCAAACTTACTTATCCTTGCCAAAAGTTGTCTCCAGACTAAAAAGCAAAATTATCTCCTGGCTGCCACTGAGAACACCTTACCGACATTGAGACAGTTGCCTTGTAATCAGTTAGAGTGCTATCAATGATTCTGTTACTATGGCTGATGTTACATCTTCAGTCAAGAATACTCCCCTAGAATGTGTCCCTTTAGTAGCGCACCTAACCAGGTTGAAGCCTGTAACTCATTTTGGGACATGTATAGAACAGGTTTGGTTCAGAGAGTATGTTTATCATGCAGTATATAGATAAATTTATGTGTCATAGCATATACTTCTGGAAAAGTGTACCAGGCATAGAGAAACCACTGAGGTCAAGGAGTGTTTGATCTGAAATCTAGTGAACCAGGAGGCAATGTTTACCACTGCGCTCCAGCTATCGATTATGGTAGAGCCCCCATAGCTATTTTCAGGCTTAATCCTGCAGTCTGGATTCCAGTTTATACAGGATTACTGTCAACACTGGGATTTTATGTTAACAGAACAAATGGTGTTGTTGCCCACTCAGCTTCAGGCAGACAGTTGTTTTCAAAAAATGCCATTGCAGTGGACCAAAGCACTGCCAGACAAATTGATGTAAATGCTTCAAGGGCAAGCAGCAATGCACTTCACCTTCCCATGCTAGTTGTACAAATGCAAGCATATAAATAAGTTGTGTGACTAAGTTTTCATTGAGTTCTTCCATTTAATTTAACTTACTTTAGTTAATCTGATAGTATTGTCTTAATTGCCTAAGTTCTGTTTTAATAAGTTTCACTTTAATTTCAATTTGACCTAGATGTTTTAAAAATGGGCCTTGAAAGCATTTCAAGAAATCTCTAAGAATTCCAGGGATTGCATGACGTCCCTAAGTGGAACAGTGCTTACGTGAACTTACTGTAAACTTCAATAATTTCATAAAATCACTAGTTTCACTACTTCCCTGTAACATATGCATACACATATAAGTACACACTGCATTAAGGTAAACATACAATAGTGGATACATTAAATAAAAAATACTGTGGCAGAGAGAGAGACCTAGACTTTGTGGTATATTTTTAAATTGTGTGGGTTTTGTGTATTTTACATATCTTGTAAATATAAGTAAGAAGAACTACTATAGTTAGCTACACTTATGTTAGGGTTTGCTATTTTTTGCTGTATTTTTAGAGGCAATTCACTTTGGAGATATATCACTTAAATTGAATCTTTAGAGGCAATTCACTTTGGAGATATATCACTTAAATTGAATCATAAGTAAATTATGAGTAATATTTTCAATTGAATAATAATTACTGGTTAGGATAGGCTACTGGTTAGCATAGGCTATTACTGCAATTACTTTAAATATTAGGAATTTCTGCACACTATTAGCCCATAAAGGTTATTTAAGCTATATGTAAGTCTTCTTTACTTGTGAATTTCACTGATTCTTTAACTTATGGAGGGCCGTCCCTGCGTCAGCCAGAGTTAAGTTGAGGTGCTATTCTATTGACCTTTGTTATGTACTGTATTACTGTAATACTTTCTTGTCTAATATTTAATAATATACATAACAAACGAGCATTTTAATGCATAAGCTTTCTGCCTAAGACTTAAATAGACAATATTAGGCTTAAGTCAGAGTTAGTCAGGAATCATAGGATTATAGTGATGTTAATTCTTACGTCGTCACTTCTGCATTCCCTGTGTAGGTGCATAGCCACCTTACCTTCCAATGGTATAACATGATGCTTAATAACACCACCACTAACACCTTTGCTAACCAACATAAAGTTATATAAAATAGTTTGATCACATTCTATTTTTCTAATTTTTATTATAAAAACTGCATAAAATAAGAATTG
Source organism: Macrobrachium rosenbergii (assembly GCF_040412425.1). NCBI lineage: Eukaryota > Metazoa > Arthropoda > Malacostraca > Decapoda > Palaemonidae > Macrobrachium > Macrobrachium rosenbergii. The sequence continues at coordinate 61,157,315 of NC_089761.1, forward strand.
ATGGAAGTTGACATGATGTAAGTGGAGGTATGTCTGATTTAGTATAAGGTTTATTTTTTAATATTTGTGAGGAATGTAGAGTCCCTTTTCTCATTACAGTATTCAAAGAACTCATACTGAAGGCAGTTTGTAAGATGAAATGATTATGAGCTCAGGGAATGTCAATTTAAAAAACTTTAGCATATCTAATCACAAAGGTCTGATTGAGCATACAGATGACCCGCATGCTCAATGACATAAACTGTAGTGCAACAAAAACTTTTTGCCATCTGGCACAAACCTCTGATCTTAGGAACATAGCATGAACATTTGACATAGTTAGTGAGTACATTTTTCTGTAACAGGACCGAGGACTTAGACTACTCCGGGGTTCACTAGCCTGAATACAGAGTAAAACCCCAGTTCTCAAGTCTTATCAGATCTCGACATAATCAGATTTTGACACAAAATTTTGAGTAAATTTTGCTCTGGAGCTCGAGCAAAAAACAGGAATCTGACCCAATAAACCACATGATGTTTGTAAACAGAGTGTTTCGTATTTCAGCCAGTTGATGCTAGTTGGCCTTGTTTCCAGGCGTTGTTTAAACCCCGCTCAGCTGTGCTTTGAGTGTTTTGATCTATTTCCTTAGTGTTTGTGGCTTTCTGTATTGTATTTTGATAAAAACATTGGTCCCAAGAAAGCCATCGCAGACAAGCAGAAAAGGAAAACGGTAAGAACCACAACTGAACTTAAAAAGAGATATTATTGAAAAGTATGAAAGAGGCATTCTTGTAACTGATTTAGCACCTCAGTTTAAGCTACCAGATCCACCAATACGAACATTTTTAAAGAACAAACAGGCAATAAAATATACCAGTGATGATAAGGGAGTTATGAGTTTGACAAAACAGAGGCCTCCCATAACAGATGAAATAGAAAAAGTTGTTAGTATGGATAAACAAATAACAGATTGCTGGTGATAGTGTTTTGGAGGCAGTACCTTATTTGCTGTCGTAGAAGACGCACCCGTATTTTACAATGATATTTTGTGGAAATAAAAATTTTAGTATAATAACATTTATTGAAAGCTATTTTACTATGATTCTGTTATGAAATGTCTGGTACAATCCTTTATCCAATTGGCATGCTAACGGCTGACCTGAGTCATTTGGGTGTAACTGGTACTCAAATTATTTTTCTTACGAAATCCCAAGAACTGACCTTGTTAAAATCCAAAGATAATAAAATAATTGTATGTCAGCCAAGTCTAAAGAGTCCTAAATAATCTCTCTCTCTCTCTCTCTCTCAGGAAAAGGTACTGCTAATTTGAGTCTCTTTAACCAATGGGTATTAGCACATATGCACATACCGTGTGTGTGTCTGTGTGTGTGTGTGTGTTTTCATAATCTTTTAAAAGTTTATAGTACAGGTAATACATCTTTGGAAGACAAAAACATAAATTTTGTTGTTGTCGGTCACGTGGAAACAGGAAACAGAAATGGACTGCAGTAAATCCATAGCGCACGAGGATTACATTCCAAGCCCGCCCAAACAAATAGTTAATATCCGCGAATACTAGAACCCCCTCTAACCTTATAAAATGACTATATAAAAAAGTCTTTTTTTCCATCTGTCCACCCGCCTATGGCGCTCGCGCATGGTAACACTGCGTCTCGTGCTTTAAATAGTTGCGCTATGTGTAAGTTTTGGGTAAATAAAAGGATAAAGGATATCTGGGTGTACATTTGCAACTGAAAAGTGTTTTAATAATTTACTGTATGCGAATTACACCGTTAATATTCGAAATAGGATATTGTTATTATTGTTGAATGTAAGCTGCCTTTTCGGGGTGGCGAATGGAACAGCCAGACGCAGTAGTTGAAAATTGCTTCGCAGTTCACTACGGCAAGATGTCAATTTTATTGCACCACACCTACTTGCTACTAAGCTACGTGTTACTTCATTACACGTAAGTATATCAGTATATACTTTTAATTTTTATAAAGTGCGTTTTAGCCAGATACGATATGAAGTAACACGTAGCTTAGTAGCAGAGTAGGTGTGATCCAATAAAATTGACATCTTGCCGTCGTGAACTGCGAGAGAAGCAATTTTCCCACTACTGGGTCTGGCTGTTCCATTCGCCACCCCGAAAAGGCAGCTACATTCAACAATAATAATACCCTATTTCGAATATTAACGGCGTAACTATTTAAAGCCCGGGCCGCAGTGTTACCATGCGCGAGCACCACTGGCGGGTGGACAGATGAAAAAAACAGACTATAAAAATGAAGTAGCGAACAGATGTTTATCAATCCAGTGATATGCGTAAATTGCATTACGGTCCTGGAGGAGGAGGGAAAGGGGACGGGATTGCACACACTCCACCCGTATCTGGCCAACGCACTTTATAAAAAATTAAAGGAAGTATATACTGATATACTTACGTGTAATAGTAACACGTAACCAGTGCAAGTAAGTGTGGTCAATAAGTTGACCTCTTGCCGTAGTGAACAGCAGAGAAGCAATTTCCCGCCACTGCGTATGGCTGTTCCACATTCATACACCCCAGATTACACCTTCAACATTCAATAACAATATCCTGTACCGAATATTGACGGTGTTATTCGCATACAGTAAATTATTAAAACACTTCTCAGTTGCAAATGTACACCAAGATATCCTTTTATTTACCTAAAACTTACAAATAGCATAATTATTTAAAGCCCGGGATGCAGTGTTACCATGCGCGAGCACCACAGGCGGGTGAACAGATGGAAAAAACGGGCTATGGCTAAAGCTTTCCGTTCCCCTAGTAATGGCTTTCCCCTTCGATCTCTAGCTAGTTTCTTAAGATGTGACTCTAAGTCTTCCACTTCTTTAAATCAGTTGCTACACTCCTCACAACGAATATCCACTGAACATGTTTGTTCACTACATTGAACACAAACAGTGTGAAATTAAATGAATTCTTTAGTCAGTCTAGTATTGCTGCTTTGCATACAATACCTAATACTAGAACTACTAGTGTGAGACATCCTGGAAATTCTAATACAAGTCCAAACCGGCAGTCATAAAAGCAATGATCAAGAAATTCGCTTAACATATTTTAGTGTACTGAAAAGGCTAAGAGAAAATAAATCTTCACCAATTGAAGATAGAGCAAGCAACCAGCAAAGTAAAATTTTAAAATTCAAGCACTGCTGCCAACCACAACCCGGCAAGAAACAAATTGAAGCTCTTTGCTATGTTGTGCCTTCTCTTACACCCGAAAATGGGTGGGGCTGGTAATATAACCAAAAAATTAGCGTGACCCACAATTTCAAAATTTTAAGCTGCCGGTTAAAAGAAACTAATAGCTCTGTAATTACTGGGTAAGTTATTTATATAAAAATGCTGAATTATTCCTCTTCAAGAAATATTGTGAAAAGTGGCATAGATCTGTCTCCCAAAATACAACACACAAGTTAATATTGTCCTGACTGTTCTTTTCTATAACTACCACTTGCATTTTTAAGAATTAATCTTGTGAGCAACACTTTTATGGTCATGTTACACCACCCATTTAACAGAGTGTACAATATGTTACCTGTAAAACATTGTCTGTTTTATCCCAGCCCCATTCTGTATGCATACATATTTTTCTTCTTTTTTGTCAGTAATAAATTGTGGCTTTTTATTAAAACTTTTCATTCTTATCCCAGAGTCTTTGTGATCCATTACGAAGTTCATTTTTACCTTTATGTTTAAAAAGTAAACATTTACTGAAGAATTAAGATTTACTATTAACAAAATATTACAACTATAAGATGTTATGGGAGGAAAATACTCAAGACTAATCATCATTTGAGTGTTCTTTTCTTGCTGTGAAATATGACATTTTTATGATAAAAGCAAAGTGGAGTGCAGACCGACAATTGGGCAGGGTAACCCTGTACCCGTCAGTAGTGAACTACCTCATCTGTAAAGTTTAAACAGCCGTTTCAGCTAGCGGTTGCAAGCAAAGTCCCATGTAAAGAACGTCAGGTTTCTACGCTAGGAAAAATACAAATTACTTTTAAAATTTGCTATTTGTTCCTACATGAATACAGTACAAACCTTCGGTCTTTACATACAGTATGGATATTACTTGCAGTTGGAGCTGGAATGGCCATTTGACTTTTAACAAGGTACTGTAGTTAATTACCGACAGTAGGGGTGGGAGTCCCGCCTATCCAGTTGGTAAGCATCCAATTTGCTTTTGGCCGCCTTCAGTTGTAGACTTATCACCTCTGCCTGACTGGACCGTTTGACTTACCATCCTGTTGTTTTTGTTTGTAGATACTTGCTTGTGATGTATGAGTGTATGAATTGTTGTTTTTGCTTATACAGTGATAGTATCACTGATAACCATGCTGCATATTGTCAGACACACTCCTTTTTAGTCCCAGTGGTTTAAGGCTACTGCCCAACCTTAAGCCAGGTCTTTTGTCATAAGATCATAGATCTCTCTTCCTTTACAGAGTTGTCTATATTCGTGTGGAGCTTTAAACAGTCTTACCCGAACTGAAGCTTTGGTCTACAGAGTGGAATGTGACTATTATCCTCCACAACCAACCTCAAGTACCATACTAGCCCTTGGGGTAGGCCTCAGACTAAGTTCTTGCTCTGAAGCGAAGTGTGTTGGTGACTTATATGGCCTTTTCTATCTTGTGTGTCACTTGGATGGCTAGGAATCACTTTTGTTCTTGTTTGTTCCTGAGTTTTGTTGAAAACCTAGAACCCATTGGTACCTGACAAGAGATTTGGGAATTTCCGTTCCCTCCCCCTACGACTTCATTGGTGTTGATCTGGACGAGATGTTTTTGTCACTGGTGTGAGCTGTGCAGTACAACCTAAGGTGAACCCACCCTCCTATGCTGGAATGTCAGTACTGGCAGGCAAAAGAATGGGGCTTCCAGGAACACCCTTGCTTTCTGGCTTCATCTGGGCTTACAACTCAACTTGGCGAAGAGGTCAGCGATATGGTTCATTTGAGAGCTTGTTTAGTTGGTCATTGGCTAATGCCTGGAATTTCAGACCTTTTCAGTTGCACATGTAATGAGGGCAAGTTTATGGAGATGCCATATCACATTACTGTACTCCCTTCTTAGGAACTGTGGAGGCTGCTTAACAGGTTGTGTAGACATCCAGATTCCTCTCACTCAAAAAGCATCTTGCTTAAGATACTTGGAGGGCAAAAGGCCGGAGGTTGGATGGTGAGTGACTGATTGCTTCTCGTCTTTCTTCTTATCTTTTCTTTTTTCTGTAAGGTTGAGTCTGTGCTGGACTGGGCCCAGATGTAGGTAAGCTACTCAAGCTAATTAAGAATCCAGTGTTAGAACTTCTATGGGAGGTGTGACTGTCCATGCTCCTCTTTTGACAAGGGGAGTGGGAAGTGGTGTAGCTGTCATCTAAACCCTGAACCCATCAGTGATAATGGCCACATCTTCGCTGTTTTTTGACTTGTGTCACCACTTATAGGGGTGAGATGCATGGGACCTAGCAATTCTAACATCACCAAGCAGAAGCAAATAATACATGTGGCAGTAGTTAGAGAAAAGTGTGGGTATTGTGGTGAAATTACCGCTACCATGGAATCTCATAAATGCTGATTCAGCCAAGAATATAGGGACTTGACTGTTTCTCCCACCCCCCCCACAAAAATATGAGCTGTACTGTCAAAGTAATAAAGTTTTATATATGTAACTTACCAAGTAATTACATTGCTTATAGTTTCACTTGCCGGCAACTTAAAAATTTTGAAATTCGTGGTAGTGCTAATGTCGACGTAGCGCTAATATCGGTGTAGGTGACTAGTTCACGCCCACTTTTAAGGTACGAGAGGAGCGACTTCAACGGCATGATTCAGTTGTTTTTCTGTCGGCTCCGACAGTGGTTCCAGTGTGGGCAGTCAAGCAAATTTTGTATTTATCACTTCTCCTTTTGCAAATTTTCTTTGGGTGAAGTACTGTTAGCCTACGGTTTTTGTATTTATGTTTGGTTCTCTCTTAGCAAGACCGCTAATTTTCAATTTAGGACACTTTTTCTTCAATTTGACTTACATTATAATTTGATTGTTGACTTCTTAGACTTAGGCTAGTACAGGCAGTCCCCAGTTAACGGCGGCCTCGGTTAACAGTGATCTGGTTTTATGGGGCTTGTCTGGCGATGAAAATTGGCAATTTTCGGTGCCGAAAATTGACGATTTCTGCTTATAAGCGCGATGGTTGGGTATTGGCACGATACATACCTAACAGAGGGCGATAACCGAAAATCGGCGCCGATAACCATAATCGCTGAAAAAGCGCAGAAATAAGTAATTTTAGGTTGCGCGGCGATTTTCAGTTATCATCACACCCTCAAGCGGAACCCCCTTCGATAACTGGGGACTGCCTGTATGTTAGAACTCTGCTTTCTTGCCTTCCTTCTGTGCAGCAAGGCTGCAAATACTAGGCTCAGTAAAGAATACAGTAAACCCCCGTATTCGTGTTCTCATGGTTCAGGACTCCATTATGAGGTTCTCTGTGGAACATATCTAGCCATCATTAGCGGAAAAATTTGCCCATTTTGCGGTATTTTTCACGAAAATATTCACTAATTACTGTATTTTCATATAATATTCCTTGAATAAATGCACTTTTTGTGATAAAACTAACAATACCTCTGAGAACAGAAGCATGTCAGAGGGGGTATGTAGACATACTACTATTAAGAGGTTCTGTCGTCCATCCACCAGTCTAGGTCCTCCTCACTCCTCAGGAAGAGAGAATGAGAATGGACTGAGGAGGTCTGAAAGACTGGGACCAGAACTCCCTTCAGTCTCACTGCAGAGACCAAGGAGTGAAGATACCCATGAGGACCAACTATCCAGCGACAACAGGTGACCGTGTGACCAGCCATTGCTATGCTGGCTGTTTCCTGCGAGACAGAAATAGCTGTGCCTTCTTCCTGAACCTGCTGTCCCGAGTCGAAGGAAGACTTTGTGCTAGTATCTATCAGCATGCCAGTTACTTTATCCTCTGCTTGGGGTTGAGATCGACTTCTTGAGATTTTCACAATCCCAAGATCGCAGCAAAACTTGCGGAGCTGATTCCTGTCCTGTAGCTACTGCGAGTGGGAGCTCGCCAGGGCCAGCCAATCGTCTAACACCTGGGGAGTGGTTGAGAGCCTGAAACAGAGTGCCCTGAATTAGAAGACTGTCTCCCCGGGGATAAAGCAAAGGTACTTGCAAGAGGATGGATGGATGGGTATCTGAAAATAAGCATCCTTCAAGTCCACCGTAAGCATGAAGTTGTTCTCCCTGATGGAGGGGAGCATGGATCGCGCCATCTCCATTGTGAACTGAGTCTGGCGAACGAAATGGTTCAGGGGAGAGAGGTCTATGACCAGTCTCCAACCACCGTGGCTTTCTCTACGAGAAAGATCCGGTTGTAAAAGCCTGGGGATCGATCCGACAAGACTTCTACAGCACCCTTGCTCAGCACGGCCTGCACTTCTTGCATTAGTGCAATGTCCTTCGGAGATCCAGGAACATAAGTGCAGAGACAGACCGGTGTGACTCGAAGGGTAGCAGATATCCCTCCCGAAGGACATCCACTATCCAGGACTCGGCTCTGTATCGCTGCCATGTTGACCAATGGCTCAATAGTCAACCCCCCACTTTCGGCAGCAGTTGAGGGGAAACGCTGCTCCTAATGTTCCCCCTTCTTCTTCCCCTTGCCCCCTTTACCAGACTGGAAAGCAGGCTGAAAGAGGCGCGATTGCCCACCCTTTCAGGAGGAAGAAGGCTTGGTGTTCCTGCAGGATCCCTTCGAAGTCTGGGACTTCTTAGGAGCCGAGGAAGTGCTAGCCTGGCCCGAAGCCTGGGCTGCAGTGGAGCGCAAAGACCAGGAGGTCTTAGCCACTGCCTGGTGGACAAGGCAGTCGCCGTCATCAGCCCGACGTTTATCCAATGCAGCATCTACCAACTATTTAGGGAAGAGAGAGGCAGAACCCAGCAACGGTCTGTTCCGCAGGGTCAGTGCCGACTCGCGTCCCACAGACCTGGTGAAGCGAGAAAGAACAGCGTCTCTCTGCTTGAGAACCAGGTTGGCCCACAGGTTTGCCATCTGGTGGGTGAGGTAGGAGATGGCTCTACCTTCAAACTGGCACAATCTCCCGAAAGTGGAGTCCTCCCCAGGTATGATAGCGCCCAAGGAGGCAGTCACTTTGGAAAGTGTGAATGACCACAGATCCAACCAGGAGACTACCTGGGGGGCCACCATGGTGGTGGCTTCCAGGGTTGCTAGCTCTTGCTGCGAAAGGGAGATACCCTCTGCAGTAAGTTGCTACAACAAGAGACCCGGGCCTAGACGGACCAGGTCCAGGTCAACCTGCTTGCCCAGACACAAGACTATTTACTTGGTCGAGAACACCCTCGGCAAGCGTGGACCACAGCAGCCCCACCGAAACCTTGAGTTCCTTCTTTGGACCCCAGAAGGATTCAAGGCGTGAAGGATGATCCATAGGATTCGAGGTCGCGAGTCCTTCCCTGAGGTCAGTGCTGCTGACGTGAATCAGCGCACAACCTCTGCAAAGGTCCTCTGTATCTTGGGGGTGTCCAAGTCCGTGGGAAGAGAACCCTCAAGTCCTTCCAGGGTGATGTCTTCCCGATCTACTCTCCCCGCAGGAGGGAGAACCTCGGCAGGCCCCTGGGATCCCTCCTGCACTATGCGGGCATACGATCTGGTCGATCTGAGAACTGGGTCAGGAACGTAAGCCTTTGTAGTCGAACTCCAGGGAGACGACTCACCAGAGTTCTTCCTGTCCGACTCGCATCTCCTAGGGGAAGCCCTGGAGGTTGAGGGGGACAGGCGAGGAGGATCGAGCACCCCCACCGGTCTTGCTGGCAGAACCAGCAGGCTAAGAGTGGTCACCAACCCACGGTGATGACGACAACTCGGGTCGAGAAGAACGCCTTTGCCTCAGCGAAGCATTGCTCTGAGGAGAGCGGAGCAGTTTACATGAGTCGAACAACCGAGCCAGGCTGGTCATGCGAACGTCACCAGGGACTGGGTGGAGTCGAACGTGCAGATGGCCGGCAAGAACTTGCGCTGTCCTCTAGATGGGCCTCAGTCTCTTTGAGGCTGAAACCTCATGAGAAGACTGAGCAGGGGACCTCTTCTCCGTCTCGCCAGGCATTCAGACTCGAGAGGCTGAAGCACCTTCCCAGGGACCTTGCTTGGCACTCGTAGAAGAACCAGCAGGAAGAGCCCAGACACCTGCATGTCCGGGCTCTTTCTCTCGTCCTGTGCCAGTGTCGGTATGGAGAGAGGTTACTCCAGTACCAGTCCAGGGTACCCGGGTCTCCTTAGACACCCAGTAATCAGGCGCAACTCGCGAACGATTTCCAACATAGTGCCAGCCTTAAAAGCGGACTTCTTCGGCATGGCAACAGGAGTGCGAACCGAGGTCTGCATGCCCTCGGCTCCCGAGATGACTGACCCAGGGGTCAAGGAATCAGTTCTCTGGCCTGCGGGCCGGGAAGAGCCAACAAGAGATCCCACTGCTGTCCCTGTGGAAGAAGGCAGTCCCTTAGAAGTCCCAGGATGAGACTTCTTAGGGGGGAGAGAAAGCTTTCTTCTTCCTTGGCCAACAAGCCTCGGAGGAAGAAGAGGAAGAGGTAGCAGACAACGAAGACGATGCAGACAAACACGAAGATGATGAAGATGACGACACCTTCCTGGCCTCTTTTTCGACTTCTTCATCATCTTCAGGATAGTGGTCAGGTCCCCCAACCAGGAGGGAGCAGCAAAAGATGCAGGAGCAGCCAGGGGGGCCAGGGAAGCAGGAGCAACCCTGGCAGCAGAGACGTCAACAATCGGACCAGCAGCATGGGAGCCAGAGAAGCCAGGAGTCGAGACATGGGTGGTCAGCATGGGTGGAGCAGGAACAGGAGCAAGTTGAGCTGAGAGCCATGTAAACCAGGAGCCAGGACTGGAGCAGGGAACGAGCGTAGGTTGGCAATGGCAGGAACAGCAAGAGCAGGAACCATGATGTAGGGCACAGATGAGGTTACCATACTGGAGGGGCCTGGCAGGGATAGCGGGGCCAGGAAGCCAGGCAGCAGTGGCACGGCATGGTGAGAGGCAGGTACGGCTGATATCTGGGTACCCAGGTGCAAGGTGACAGTCACGGGCAATTTAGCAAATGAAGTCATGGTGACTGTAGACATGGTGGCAGTAGCTGCGGTGTGGGTGATCACAGGAGTGCCAGACAGATGGGAAAGCAGGCCCCCCAACGATGGAACGCCAGGTAGACCCAGGTGATGCCAGGTAGAAGTAAGGTCTGGAACCTGCCCACCGAGAGAAGTCTCTACCACCAAACCTGAAGACAAAGTTGGGTCAAAGGAGGGAGTCTCTACTTGCTCTGGGGAAAAAGTTCCCCCCCCGGAACAAGGAGAGACCCCCAAGAGGATGTCCTGATCGTCCGCTCCCCCGTGGCCCTCCAAACCCGATGAAGAAAGAAGATAGAGAGGGAGGAGAACCAGTCACTCCTATCCCATCTCCTAGACAAGGTGCTACCCGTCCTAAAAGGATAATTCCTCATTGGACGGGTGAGTATCGTTCTCAGATAGCACTCTGCTGGTCCCACGTTCATTTCTCTGACTGGCCAATGAAGAATTAGAGGAATTTATTTCTGGTGACAGAAATTCATTTTCGTTATAATGTGGTTCGGATTCCAAAATAAGCTATAGGTCCCGTTGCTAGGTAACCAACTGGTTCTTAGCCACGTAAAATAAATCTAATCCTTCGGGCCAGCCCTAGGAGAGCTGTTAATCAGCTCAGTGGTCTGGTTAAACTAAGGTATGCTTAACTTGTCCTGAAAGGAGCAGGGCTCACTATACAATCAGGAGCAGCAAACACCTGGCAAGGACAGTGGGAAACATTCTGTAGGTAATACATAGTACAGGTTATTAAACATGATCACCTAATGAGCAAACAACTTCTTACCAACTGCCAAGGATGGAGCAATGCCCCTATTGTCAAGAGCTCTCATCCAGGCTGCATACTTGCCTTCCACGCTGAGTGAGTCGCATACCTGCACTTCAACTTCTAGAACCAGGAAGACCTAGTCTTCCTGCATACCCTTCCTTGACTCTAAAAACTAACCTAAGACAAGTTGACATTAAACACAAGATGTCGTGATCTCCTCGGATAGCATGTATTAGCCAAACAGACACTAGTATTCCGCACAGTTTACTACTGAACAGCCTGCAAAGGAGGTGGATGAAAAAGGATTTGAACCTACGATTGCCAGTTGCAAGTCTGGATTGCAATTTGGGACATTTCCGACCAAAGAGCTCTCCATCCTCCCAAATGCCAAAACTGCGAGGAGTATTTTCATATAAATCACGATAAATAGAAAAATTCGACTTTCGGTCAACTTTAACTCGACGAAATGGTCGAAAACTGCAATTAAAGCTAAAAACACTTACAGTCTAGTAATATTCAATCAATTAGCTTCATTTTTCAAGAAACGGGAAGTCTCTAGCACAATATTTCGATTTATGGTGAATTTTGAAAAAACATTTTTTACGTCCGATCGTTACGAATTCATGCATCATTTTGTGATAATATTTTCTCTGTGTTGCTTTGATCGTTTTACAATTTGTTATATACCAAAATCATCGCAATTTAGTGTACAATGCAAAGAAAAACAAAATAACCCGTTAGCTTTAACCGTTTTGCTCACAGCGCGATTTGTATAAAATTATATATGAAAAATTTTTTTTTGGTCATATATTTCAATATTTATAATGATAATGATATTTTTTCATTTCTGATGGTTGCATACTAAACTTCAGGCAATGACAAAAAAGGAGCCAAAAATGAACTCTTAATCTTAAAAACTAAAGCGTGCTGTGATTTTTTTGAAAAAACTTTTTCCGCTTGGTAGCTAACTCACGAACGCCGCCGGCATACGGGAAATGTTTTTGTAAATAGAGGCTCGGCGTTTAAGGGTTAACAGGACAGAGAGGTGCTTTCTCTTCATTCTCCACCATAGATCAAATTTGGAAATCTTGAAGTCCTCAGTAATAACGCTGCCTTAACATCATTCTTAGCTCTAAATATAGCAAAAAGATATTATTATTGTTAAAATAGTTTAACCATACCACTGAGCTGGTTAACAGCTCTCATAGGGCTGGCCTGAAGGATTAGACTGACATGGAGCACCAGGTCTAGGTTATAAGGCAAGCACTGGGACTGAATGATGAATGAAAAATTAAACTATAAAAAAATGCATAAAAAGGATATGCTTCTACACTGGAACACACACACTCAATAAGTACATTGACAGTACTCACTTTTTCATCTGCACAATTACAAAAACAAAGTAAAGATAAAAATCAGTAGTAATTCAGATTTTTTAAATTTGTATTTTTTTCTATTCATTAAATGCCCAAGGAGTTTTTGTATTTTCATTAATTACTTTTTACATTTTATCAATTAAATTACAGTTCCTCATAAATAAAATTGGAACAATTGAAAATGTAGATTCTGACAAAATTTCATCAATCGATGTATTGTATTTCCCAATTTGATAACTGTTGTTGGTTATATTTTGGACAATCACACAACACATGTTTAACTGTTATTATCACTTTGCATTCTGAGCATTCAGGAGCAGGTTTAAGTGGGCTTCTCATTGAGTGTCTATGCGTCAGATGAGTATGGCCTATTTGGAGGCGTGTCAGAATTACTTGCTTTGGTATGATGAACTTCATTTTCTAACACCAGGTTTTACTTGTTTTAATCTAATATTTTCAGGTTCTTCATTCCATACATTTTGCCATTTATTTATAATACCTATTTTTATGTGTTACAAAATCATTAATGGGGATATTTACATTTGATCCTGTCATATGGGCCGCTTCTTTGGCTACTTTATTAGCCTCATTTCCCTTAATTCCTATATGGGCAGGGATCCAACATATTTCTATATTTTCCCATTATTATACAACTTATGGAGTCAACGGCTTCTATATAGCTTCTTGAGTCGCTAAAAATCACAAAATTATTACATGAGGTTTCTTTAATAATTTATATGGCTGGTGCTATTGCACACAACACAGCTGTAAGCACTGAGGTATTATCAGGTAGGAGAGAATTGATACATTTTGTCTTGGGATAATGCAGCATATCCCACTACATATTGTGATTTAGATCTGTCTGTGTATACTGCGTAATGTGGACTTTTTCAGATCATATGTCTATTGTATGTTGTCTATGGTGTTCTGGGGTATATGAGTAACTTCTTGATAAATATTTCAAGTGTGCGCAAATTCTTACTTTTTTTCATAGTCGAGGGAGGAGGTAGTCCCTGGGTTACGGCTGTCTCGACCTATGGCATTCTGAACTTACGGCACTTTTTCAAATATATTCATAAAAAAATCTTTTCTGGGTTGTAGCTGATGTTCCAAAGTTACAGCACCATAACCCTAAAATTACGGAGCAGTAACCAGGATTCTAAGCAGCATAGCCGTAGGTACTATAATGAGGTGAGAAAACCAGTGTAGGGAGCTGTAGCCACTGGAAGGGTTCACTATAAGGAGGGGAGAAAACTGGTTTATTACCAAGGCAAAGCTTAAAAACCTGTTTCCCCAGGCTTACATAAGAGTCTGTCTCTCTCTCTCTCTCTCTCTCTCATTTTTATTATGATGTTCTGAGTCACAGCGTTTTACAATTTACGGCACGTTGCTGGAATGGAACTCCTGCCATAACCTGGGGACTGCCTGTATTTATATTCAGTGACTCAAAACACAATCTTTTAGCTCTAACTGGGAAAGGTGCTGAATGACTGTTTATAAATACATCTCTCATTAATTCAAATAAATTTTTGGTTGGTGTATCATTGGTCTAAATTCTTCGGGTACTTTTCATTGTTATTGATTTTCTTTGGAAAGAGTGGCAGTTCACCACATTCAACTTGTAAAGATGAGGTTGGTGATGATCTAAAGGGTCCTGACCATATTCTAAGGCCTCAGTTGTGCCCTGGGTCTAACGTTTTCAGTGTTGTGTCTGATGCCGAGCCATATATTTCGCTTCCATAATCAATGATAGACAGCACTGTTGCTTTATACAGTATAGTCAGGGTATGTCTATTAGCTCCCCAAGTAGTGTTGGATAGTTTTTTAATTAGATTTTATGCTCTTTTACATTTTGATTTCATGTATGTTATGTGAGCTTTCCTATTCAAGGGAGTATCAAATACTAATCCCAAAGATTTTGCTGTTTGGTCAATTATACAGTACTATGATTTCTGATTTTTAAATCTATTTCTTCACCTTTTATCCACTTTTTATTTTTATAAAACATGACTGCTTGAGTTTTATCTATGGAAAATTTAAAACCATTCTACTGTTTTTATTATGCTTTTATTGATGATTTGTTCTGCATGTTTTATATGAGATGCTGAATTATATGGTAAAATCATCCATATATACGTTACAGTACTTTTAATTCCAATAGGTAAACTATTACTGATACCATTTATTGCTAAAGTAAACAGTGTGCCACTAGGGACGCTTCCTTGTGGAACACCATTTTCAAGTGGAAATGTTTTTGAAAAACATCATCAATTCTTACCTGAAAAGTGCAATCTGTCAAAAAGTTTGGAATAAACCTAAGTAAATGTCCACAGATGCTATTCTCATACAAAGTTTCTGACATTGCATACTTCCATTAATATCATATGCTTATTCAATGTCAAAAAAGACAGCTACAGTAATTTTTCATTCAAATCCTCTAGGTATGTGGTCTTCCATGTTAGATAGAGAATCTAATGTAGATCTGTTACATTGTGACCCAAATTGAGTTCGAGTCAAAATTTTATTTTTTCCAATTTGCCATGCTAGTTTAGTATTTACCATCTCTAGTACTTTGCATAAACAACCTGTTAAAGAAACTGGTCTGTAATTATTTACATTACTGGGATCCTTTCCAGATTTGGGGATAGGAATTATTATGGCATTATGCCATTCATCTGGAAATAAATTTCGAATCCATAAATGATTATAAAACTGTAAAAGATATGACTTTACCAAAGGTGCTAAGCAGCAGATCATCTAAAAATAAATATTGTCACCTCCAGGAACAGATTTATTGCTGTTCAAGAGAGCACTCCAACTCTTCCATATTAAATTTTCTGCTATAATATATATCTTCTAATGTTTCAAAATTTATTGTTATTAATTTAAAATTATTTTTCTTTGTGTGGAAGTGTTCATTTAAATTTTTATCACTACTTACATTTGCTAAGTTTTTCCTATTATGTTATGTATTTCTTTCAGATCAAGTATTCTTTTTCTGTCTTTTAATATGGCATGTCTATGTGGTTTAACATGGGTACCATTTATTTTCCTGAATTTTTCCCATATTTTCTGTATGGGAGTATTATTAGAGAGATCTGATACATATTTCCTCCATGAAATGATTCTTCCTTGAATTATTTTTTAAAAAATTTGCAGACATTTTGTTGTACTGAGGATTTAATGCATCTATTTCTAGTAATAATATCAGATACGAACAACCGTGTTCGTGAATTAAACTTTGCTTGAAGCACTCCGTCTACCACCCGTAAGTTCAAATTTTGTCGTGTGCCTCTGCTAGTTACAGTCTTTGCTGCTTTTGCCGCTACCCATGCCGAACAGCACCATAGCTGAAGCCAATGCGCCATCCCAGACTCTGGAGCCTATGCAAGTGGTAAGAGGTCATCTCTTGTGCTTCGATTTATTCATGTGATTTTATCATGAAATATCGAGCCCATTCTTTTTCTATCATGCTAATGGCAAGCGTAAGTCAATTGAAGATGGTGGCAGTGGGAAAAACTGGCAAGCTATCTCAATGGAAATAAGTGGCAATTATAAAGAAATTAGAGTGGTGAAAAGATGGTTGAAGTACATGTTAGAAGTGCTGTGCCAATGCAGTCAGCAATTACTAGTAAGAGTAGGGGGAGGGTAGTAGAAGAAATGGAAAAACTTTTGGGTATCTGAATGGAACACCATAGACAAAGGTCTGTACCGCTTAGACTCGTACTAATTCAAGAAAAGGATAAAAGCCTTTTTGGTGACTTGAAGGCTAAGGCTGGTGAAAGAGCTGCAGATGAAACATTTGCTGCAAGTTATGGATGATTTCATCGCTTCAGAAAACACTACCTTGCATCACATGTCTGTTAGTAGTGAGGCAGCAAGGTCTGACAAAGCAGCAGCCAAAAAATTTCCCAAGATGCCCAAGGAAATAATTGATAACAAAGGCTATACCCCTCAGAAAGTTTTTAATGCTGAGACAAGCCTTTCAGGACAAAAGGGCCATAAAATGTACAACAGCTGTGCAGAGAAGACAATGCCAGGATTTAAGGCAGCGAAGGATAGACTAACTTTACTGCTAGTTGGCAACGCATTGAGAGACTTCAAGCTAAAACCTCTCCTGGTGTATTGAGCTGCAAATTCACAGACACTCAAAAATATCACAAAAAATTCTCTACCCATAATCTGGATAACAAAGCCTAGGTTACTCTTGCTGTATTTGAAGACTGGTTTTTTCATCACTTTGTTCTCGATGTCAAGCTGTACTGTTATGAGAATGGGATTCCTTTCAAGATTCTATTAATTTTCGATAATGCCCCCGGTCAACCATCACACTTAGATGATTTCCATATGGATGTTAAAATTGTTTATTTAACCCCCTAATATAACTTCACTCATTTAGCTGCTGGATCAAGGCTTAACAGCAAATTTCAAGAAATATTACACTCACTGTATGTACAGATAAGCATTGAAGGAAGTAAATAAACCTGGTGTGACTTTACATGACTTCTGGAAGGGTTACAACATTTACAATTGTATAAAGAATATTGATGCTGCATGGTGTGAGGTGAGTGACTTAAACATGAATGGAGCATGGAAGGTTTTATGCCCACAATTTGTAAATGACTTTACAGGATTTAATCAAGAAGAGGAGCCCAAGGGAATCATAAACAGTCTCATTGCCATGAGTGAAAAGCTACAGCCTGACTTAGGGGAAGAGGACTCTGAAGAGCTGTTTGCGTCTCATTCAGAGGAGTTGATGAATGAGGATTTAATGGAAGTGAAAGAAATGCAAAGAACAGAAGAACATGAAGAACAAGTGGTTCTTATAATCATGACCCAAATGTTGAGAGATTCTCAAAAGCAGCAACAACCATCAACGATGCTATGCACTGTTATTTTATCATGCAGTCATACTCCGAACTTACACGAGGTTAGGTTCCAGAACCCCTCGCGCAAGGTGAATTTTTGCGTAAGTTTGGCATGGTCTCTAAAAATGCTAATAAATGCTTATTTTTAAAGTTTAAACACTAAATATGACCCTAATCATGCTCCCAATTTATTAAGTTAACTTTTAAATGAAATTAAAGTTACTGTAATTTCATTTAAAAGTTAGCTTAATACATTACCTTTAAAAAAGAGAAATAAATGGTTGACATAAAAATTGAGTCTCAACCGATCTATTTTTAGAATCGTCTCAACTTCTTAACAACTTCTTTATTCTGCGTCTCTTTCTCTCTGTTCTGGAATGCTTTTTCATGAATAGTGTTTTATATTTTGACTAATACAACTCTTAGTTATCATGTCTATGTTTTAGAACGTATTTGCAACACTAGCGCATTTACACTCCGTAGACGATACAGGTCAAATTAGATAAATTTAAACTATCTACTGTACAGGTAAAGACATACAGGGAATTAATAAGTTGTAAAAATGTGTGAGAGAGAGAGAGAGAGAGAGAGAGAGAGAGAGAGAGAGAGAGAGAGAGAGAGAGAGAGAGAGAGAGAGAGAGAGAGAGAGAGTGTTATTAAATGCGTTACGATATCAAAAGATGGAAATTCAGTATTAAACTAACTTTTAAATGAAATTAAAGTTACTGTATTTTCATTTAAAAGAGAGAAATTATTACTTTTAATAATATTTAATGTCAATTAACTTACACATAAAAGCTTGAAAACTTATAAATTACATAAAAAATCAAACAAACACTTTTGCAGGGTTTCTCAGTGTTCGCAAATGTTCGCGTGTTTGTGAAAAACTTGTGCATGACCATTAGTTGGGTTCCAATGAAAAATTCGTGTGTCTGTGAATTTGTGCAACTCAGAATTCACGCAAGTTCGGGGTATTACTGTATATGATGAAAAGAAAAGAAAAACAATGCAAACTTCCTTAGACAAATTCTTCAAATCAGTGCCTTCCACCTCAACAGCCTCCCACGTCCATTGACTGCTTCCCCAAAAATCAAGAGGAAAGTATTGCTAAAGAAATCCTTCCCAAGACAACACTGACATTGACTACCCTCCACCCTTGTAATTCCACACCTCCTCCTCCTCCCATACATCACCTCAAGCCTAAACTACCAGTTTCAATGGTAAGAAAAACATTTGTACTTTACTGTATTATTATCACAATTTACTTACCCTATATTCCAAGTATAAAATGACCTTTAGATAAGATGACATAAAAAATTATGGCATATTTTCATGAATTTATCTCATATATGTAGTATAAGATGACTGCTAAATTACAAAACCATCTGTGTATAGGCTAGCTTTTTGCAGCAACAGGCATCTTACGAAATAGTGGTTGTGTAAAGACGATGTTATTACAAATGCTGTTTTACTTACTGTATCCTTAGAAATTCAAACTACCATATACAGTATACTCGCATGTCATGTAACTTTTGAAGACCTAATTTTGAAGCTAATTTTAAGGGTGTCACATCATACGATTATAAAATTAGCATATGTAATATTCACATACAGCAAACCCCCGGTATTCGTGGGGGATGCGTACCACACCCCAACCCGTGAATAGCTAAAACCCGCGAATACTGAGAACACTTCTAAAAATACTTAGAACTGCCCATTTTGATAGTTCAAACAGACAAAACAAACTAAAAGTGCTTATTCAGGTATTATCCTACTTACAATGGGGTTAAATTCCAAAAAAAAAAAAAACATAGTTTGTTGGAAAAAACGTAAGAAATAACAAAACGTATCTCGAACATAGCCTACCATACACTAGGGTATTCGGTACCATGTATACATATATGGTAGCCTAGCCTACACTATAAAGTATACTCTATACATACATGGTATAGTAATTATTAATATCAGCTAATTCTGGAGGTTCATGCAAAGCGACTTATGATAATTCAGTGCAAAGAGAAATTGAATAATAAGAATTAGCTTAGCCTACACTATGGTACATTGTATACATATACGGTAGCGTAGCCTACATTATACTGTACTCTATATTCACACCTCGTATCATCTCAGTCACTACTGAAGCGGCTCCTCCACATTAGCACTGGAAACTAGAGTAAAGGCTTCTCTTGAACCCAGTGTAAGTTCTGGTGCAGTACCTGCTAGCAGTCTATGACTTGTTTCCAAGAGAACCAATTGTATTATTTTGTGGGCTGTCATAATCTGGTTCAGGAAGAGAAGATCACAGTTGGTATTGGACCATTGAAACTATGTCACTGTAGGCAGGGTCCATCGCTGAGTAATGCCTGTATCTCATGGATGAGGATAGGAGAGGGCATGGTAATACAGTCCGACCTCAAAAATCCAACATTCTGTGGCCCAGGAACTCCCATGATCTGGGATGTTTAAGAAATAGCCTCCATTAATTCTTGACCAGTAAAGAGGGCAGCGCTGACACGTTTCAGTTTTGAATTTTTTTCAGATTTCGAACTGAAGCTTGCTCCGCAAATATGCAAGCACAGTTTATTTCCTACAAAAAATACCCTGTGAAACTAAAAATGTACAGGATACAAAAGAACTGTAATGCGTATAGATATTTGTGTTTCTTCCGTTCTAGTGTAACATGATCATTAAAATTTCATCCAAAAACATAATTACATCATATACATAGTGTATAATGAGGTGTGTATTTAGAGTAGATTACACTAGGCTAGGCTATCTATGCCTGTCTTGGTTTCAGTGGATACCGCTGATAATGCATATCATATCCGAGTTAGCACTTAACTAATAAATGGGCCTAGAATCAGAAGTTCATTAGGTTAAATGCAATTTTTCATACATTAAATCAGGCTTACCAGCACTGTGACTTTTCTAAGAATTCATCACTATTTCTTATAATGAACAACTACTTACTACTGTGTGCAAGACACTGACATAAACAACAGCAAGTACTTACACAGTCAATTGAAACGGGAAACAGTCATGTGCCATTGTCAGTTGTCAACTTATAACAAATTTGCTAATTTTGCTAATTTTCAATGATGACTTCCATAAATAAGAATAAAATAAATCTTTATCTATCTTTCATTCAATGGAGAGGAAAATGTTAAGAAAGTATGACACCAAATTTATGGTTGTAGCTGTGGCAGAAGAAACAAATAATGTGCAGGCCACATAATGTTTCGGAAGAGCCAAAAGCAACGTCCGATACTGGTAAAATCACACCTTTACTTCATTTAATTTACTGCATTTATAAATACGTAAAGTAAGCTGCATTTTTAAACTTAGATTTATGTATGAAACGAATCACCATAATGCAGCTCATTTAGCAACTAATAGCTGTGATGATGTCGGTAAAACACAATCAGCTGTAGATTTTAGGAATGTAAACATTAGCAGAATGTAAATGGCATGCGTTTGCTATGTTCGTAAATTATATTACGATAATATGACAATAAACAGGTTTTGATGTAGGAAAAACCTATCTTTGGTAGTCGCCGTTGAGTCCTCCAGGAGTAACCCTTCCATGGTCTACCAAAGCTCCATGGTGATCAAACTAATGTCAAAGAATTCTCTTATAGCTGGTCTTGCGGCCAGGTATTGTGTTGTAGTGACAAACACTGTAACACTTGATGGAATATGTAATGGACTCAAAGATAAGGGGGCACTTTCCCAAATTTTTACAGCGAGGCTGTATACCCAGGTTCTTCCACCACCAAAACCTGCTTATAAGAAGAGATGATTAATGCTCATGCGCAGTCCACCATAGTGTCAACAACAGACCCATGGGGAGACCAAGAAGCATTACTTTCTGTTGGTCAATGCAGGATGATCCCTTGCCCAAATTCAACGCTTTTTTGTCAGGGAAGTGGGAGGGTTTTGAGGACTTAACAGTGACTACTAAAAATAGCTTTCTCCTATGTCAAAACATGTTTTTTGATAGTGTATTTGCTTGTTTTGTCCTCAAGGCGCTTTACGAAGAAATCGACAGGTGACAAAAGCTTAAGCTCTCAATCTTTAATCCCAACACCCCAAAGAAAAAACATTTCTGGTCCGAGGTCATGCCACAAATTTCAAGCCCCATTCTTTATTCCAAATACAGTAAGCCCCCGGATTCGCATTCTCACAATTCCCAGATTTCTCTGTGGAACGTATCTACCCATTATTCGCGGACAATTTGCCCATTCGCAGTATTTTTCAGTGAGAAATGTTCACTCATTACTGTATTTTATATCATTTTTCATGACTAAATGCACTTTTTGTGAAAAACACTATTAAAATACTCAGGTATAAGCATTTTAGAGGGGTTTTAAGTATTCGTGGGTTTTAGCTATTCGCGGGTGTGTGTGTGTGTTTGCAGTCCGCATCCCCCATGAATACAGGATTTTTTTTTTGTACTCTTCAGGTTTTGGTGCCAAGGAACAAGAAACTATACATGAACTTATGTTTTAGGATGTAGTTCTACAGTGGCTTACCTAAGCATGCTGGGTTTGGTTGCAGTACTGTCACCCTTCTCCCAGCGATAATTAGCATATTCACCATCAATAACACCCCTGATTTTCTGCTGTAGTGCCTAGGGATTAGGACTAACCATGACATCTACTGATACACAGTGCAGTCAAATTTGTTTGAGCTTGTGGCACTTATGTTTTTTAAAAATACTGTCTCTGATGACCACCCTGTACATTTGGAGACTTCTTCAAAAGGGGCATTTCTGAAGAAGGACAATGACGTACAGTACTGACTTTCCTAATATCATGTGACCTAGGAAAGGAGTGTAGATTTGCCTTTTTAATGAGAGACACTACAATCATTCTCAGCCCTTTTAGGGAGAGTGGTTTGTTTGTGCTAGGGTGTAGGAGAATCGGACTCTCAGCGATGTTTGCTGTGACTTCTAGGTAAACCTTAAGTGCTTGAATTGGGCATAATGTCTTGTCTGCCACACTGGATTTACTTATAGAAATAAGGAATTTCCTTCTCAAAGGATTCTCATTCTTGGCTAGGAATGATGGATCAGGGGACAATAATAATTGATGGTCAGCTGTCTGTGTGATGTATCGTCCCAGTCTAAGAGAGCCCAGTTCACTAATATGAGCTCCTGAAGATAACACAATCAGGAAGATTGCCTTTTGCAGCATGTGAGTTGTGGTTGTATTGGGTCTGCTGAATTGAGGGGTTGATAGAAGTCTAAGCACCTTGTTCAGGGACTAAGTACAGGCAGTCTCTGGTTTACGATGGGGGTTCTGTTCTGACATCGTCTTAAGCCAAAAATTGTCGTAAACCTAAATAATAATTGAAAATTGTAAGAAAACCTTACTTTTAATCCTCTGAGCATCCTTTGGGTATCTTGAAATGACATAACCTGCATTTTTATTGAGTCTTTCATAAAAAAACCCTCCAAAATTTTACCATTCTGCTATGAGAGAGAGAGAGAGAGAGAGAGAGAGAGAGAGAGAGAGAGAGAGAGAGAGAGAGAGAGAGAGAGAGAGAGAGAGAGACTCACCGTTTACCAGAAAAAGACGTGGAATTTCACAGAACTACAGTGCCCCCATTTTTACTTTAAGTATCATCCTACACCAAATATAGCTTAAATTATTATCCTATTACTACTGTACTAATCTTTGAAATTATATTATTAATATCATTTCAAAGTCATCTTAAACATTAGCAACCTTTTCCAGCGAGAGAGAGAGAGAGAGAGAGAGAGAGAGAGAGAGAGAGAGAGAGAGAGAGAGAGAGAGAGAGAGAGAGAGAATTACCACTACGACTTACATTCAGCCACTCTTGTGCTGGCATGGGCAAAAGAGTGAGGTTTATCTCTTTAATCTCTTGAGGAATGTTAATCCCTTTCTCTTTACTGCGACTGACAACAAGAGAAAACTGTTTTTTTTCTGACTTCCAAAGATGTACTACTACCTTTACTACGCATTTTTAAAACACTATGAACACACACACACACAAACTGTGAGCATAGAAAAAAGGGACTCAAATTAGCAGTATCTTTTCCTGAGAGTGAAGGGCTGAATAAATTATCTATTTACAATATATCTATCCATTTCTCATTCAATGAGAGAGAGAGAGAGAGAGAGAGAGAGAGAGAGAGAGAGAGAGAGAGAGAGAGAGAGAGAGAGAGAGAGAGAAGTGATTACATCGGGAAGCAGTTTTATGATTTCACAGGATTTTAATTTAACTTTTATCGATACTTTGCTGTGGCTACCTTCAAATTAATATTTTAAAATTAGTAAATAATTTTTCACCAAAAAAAATGAATTTAGTCGTGCAAATAAAATAAAAATCAGTAATTAGTGAATACTACTCTATGAAAAATTCTGTGAATGTGAATCTTCTTCCGTCGTATGCGTTGGATCCAATCGTCTGAAATATTACCGTCGAGAATCGTAAGAAAACCTTACTTTCAATCCTTTTGGTGTCTTGGAAACAACAAATCCTGCATTTTTAATATTGAGTTTTTCATAATAAAAACCATCCAAATATTGGCCATTCTGCTGTTTTGGATGCATATTTCTTCCAATCGGCGTAAGACTGGCATCGTCCAAATACTGTCGAAAATCATAAGAAAACTTTACTTTTAATCCTTTGGGTGTCTTGTAAACAATGTATCCCGTGATTTAAATTGAGTTTTTCAACATAAAAACCTCCAGAATTCGACCATTATGCCATTCTGGAGCCATATTTCTTCCGTCGGATCCGCGTTGTCAGAGTCGTAAACCTGGAACATGCATTGCAAACTCAGGAAATAATTTTTTTATGAATATATTTGAAAAGCGTCGTAAACTTGGGGCGTTGTAAATGCCGACCCCGTCGTAACCCGGAGACTGTCTGTAATTGGAAGCCTTTCAGGAAGGGTCTTTTGTAGTGCAAAAGACAGGAGAAGGAAGTGACAATTTCTATATTAGAGTCAATCCCGAATCCACAAAGCATGGGTTCCATTAATGCTGACTTGTATGCTGTGATTGTTGTAACAGCAAGGCATTTGCCTTCAAAAAGGCATACTGTATAAGAAATTTTAAAAGTGTTTCCATAGAAATTTCAACCGGGCTCTCAGTATGGATATACAATAATCTTACCATATCTTCCATACGGACTGGTATTGTCAGAGAGACGATGTCTGTAGTTTTTGCACTAGGTACCTAGTAATACTGGTCAGTAATTTTCACAGTTGGCAATATTTTAAAAAATCCAATTGTGAAGGTCTCGGCTCTGAAAGGAGGATGCATAGATGACTTTCCTTCTTACTGTCTGGGATAGAACAGCAGACCATAGTGGAATTGATCACTTCACCTGTTGTTGTATGTAGCCTTAAGGCTAGGCTACCATCTCGCCAAGCACAGCTTACTATTTCATCTAGTTCTAGGTTACATGGTCTAGGCTAACGATTTAGTCCAATAATGGGATGTTTCATAACGCTTTACGAAACCAACAATCAATGATGAGCAAGTGCCGACCGTGTGATGGCAAGAAATGCTGGGTTTCAGGTTTCACAAACAAACTAATTATCAATTCCAAAAGTTTAAAACTAAAGCTTTATGTTTCCAAGATCCTTGCTAATGAAATCGGAGAAAAATGTAGAATTTTTTCGGAGCACTGGTAATCATGAACCTTACTACCTTGACCAATGAAGAGTAATGCTCCTTGGTCTCTGCGCGGGTCTGTTGTTGACACTATGAGGACTGCACATGTTCATTAATCACTTCTTCTTCTAAGCAGGTTTTGACGATGAAAGAACCTGGGTATACAGCCTCACTGTAAAGATTTGGGAAAGTGCCCCCTTACCTTCGAGTCCATTACATACTCCATCATCACTATGACACAATACCCGGCTGCAAGACCAGCTATCACCATGGAGCTCTGGTATTATTCTTAACAGAACTGTATTAGACTTTGACTTTTTGCAAATATCTCTCTCTCTCTCTCTCTCTCTCTCTCTCTCTCTCTCTCTCTCTCTCTCTCTCTCTCTCTCTCTCTCTCTCTCTCTCTCTCTCTCTCTCTCTCTCTCTCTCTCTCTCTCTCTCTCTCTCTCTCTCTCTCTCTCTCTCTCTCTCTCTCTCTCTCTCTCTCTCTCTCTCTCTCTCTCTCTCTCTCTCTCAAGGTTTTCCTGAAAATGAAAACCAGAAAAGTTTGAAGTGCCAAACAACAATGAAGGTGTGAGATCAGATTTTGACAGTGTATTTAAGTTCCGATGTAGCGAAGGTGTAAGCATTTCCAGAGAAATGCTTATGGAGCAGTCCAGAATTTTGTTAAGTAACTAAACCTAACGAATAACAGTTATTATTCATAAGCTTTGTTCTACTTTTGATAACACAGCACTATATATGTGGAATCAGCTGGCAAGACTGTTTACATAGAGGATTTTTTTGGGGTGATTTCTATCATCCAGGATTTTCTGTGGTCCAGTAGTGGCCTGGTCCCAAGGGTGTCGGTTTTAAGAAGTTGGACTTTAGTACCAAAGCATAGAAGTGGCAGCAGTGTTGGGACATGGATGGTAACTGGCATGAAAGTGGCAACTTGTTTGCCTGGAGTGGGAGAATGGGGAAGGATGCCAGTCTTACGCCGATTGGAAGAAATATGCATCCAAAACAGCAGAATGGCCAATATTTGGATGGTTTTTATTATGAAAAACTCAATATTAAAAATGCAGGATTTGATGTGCATGGCATCAGGCTAGCAAGCCAATCAAATGCCTGTCTGGAAAGTAACGAGTCATAACGAAAAGCTTGAAGTTGACGATGTTGGTTCCTGTGGTTTCATCTTGCTTGTGGTGTGGCATGGCCCAAGGTAAGTCCAGGAATGTATGAAGACCAAAGGGTTCTAAGATGTTTCTTGCATGGCTTTTGGAGTGTAGCAAATTCTTTTCTGAGTAAAAGCAAAACTACTGGTCTACATCCCAGTATTCCTACCTTCTCATTTCATTGATGGTGAACACAGATGTTCAGAGCACTAAGGGTACAGGATATGGTAGTCTTGATCAACCCTAAACCAGCAACAGCTTGCACATATGCAGAAGCATATTCAAAACTGTCACAAGCAAACTTAAAAAATACTGCCTAAGGGCTTAACTTGCAGAAAATATCCTTCACTGGCATGTGATACTCCATTTACAGTATAGTGTAGAACAAAAGCATAAAATTAAGATAACAAGCATAACAGACATCGCAAAAATGAACAACTAATGAAATAAAAAATGAATTATTTAAATAAGTTATGAACCTCTTTCCAACTCAAAATACAAAATTTTAAAAGTAATTTGTATTTTTCATAGGTAAAAGAACCATAGCTTTCATAATGGAGTAAACTAGCTCTTCTCGTGCTTTGGCTTGGTGTCTGACTAGAAAAAATCAAAATCCTTATCTGGTTGTGACTTGTAATCAAATCGGAAAAGAAAGAGGACTTTTCTTGCATCTCATCTGAATGCTGGAGTGAAGGGCTGGTTGTACATATATAGTGGGTCCACGCTAGATTGCGGATCAGCGTTCGCGCCTTCAGTTAATAGTGGGGTTTTCTGAGAAACTTATCTCCAAATATACTGTAGTATGTAAAATTCACTAATTCATGGGTTTTTTTGTAGAGCAATATTCACAAATTACTGTATTTTCATTTTAATTTTGTGATTACAGGCAGTCTGGTTAACGGTGGGGTTTCGTTACCGAGCGCCAATAACTGAAACATCACAATAATTATGGTAATAAATGGCATTTACGATTTTGTAAGCGCCAATAAACTGCTTAAAGGTGCCTTTAACCAGTTACCAATGCTGATAAACCATTACCGATGCTCATAAACTGCTTACAGAAGCTGAAAATCGCTTACCATCTCCAAAAATCTGGTTAACCACATCGTTAGCCAAGCGTTGTAAAACCAAAACGCCATTAACCAATGCCGTCGATAAGCGAGGACAGCTTGTAAATACATTTTTTATGATACAAAATTATTTACAAATTTTCAAATATTAATATTACTATAAACACAAAAAAATATCAATAAAATATTAAAATAAATATCCTCAGTATAAAAAAACAGTTTACTATGTAAACACACCTCAGTTCAACCCCTCTCTCTCTCTTAACCCTTAAACGCCGAGCCTCTATTTACAAAAGTGTCTGTCGTATGCCGGCGTTTCAGGAGTTAAGCGCCAAACGGAAAAAAGCTTTTTTCCAAAAATCACAGCACGCTTTAGTTTTTAAGATTAAGAGTTCATTTTTGGCTCATTTTTTTCTCATTGCCTGAAGTTTAGTATGCAACCATCAGAAATGAAAAAATATCATTACCATATATAAATATTGAAATATATGACAGCGCAAAAGAAAATTTCATATATAATTGTATACAAATCGCTGAGCAAAACGGTTAAAGCTAACGAGTTATTTTTTTTCTTTGTATTGTACACTAAATTGCGATGATTTTGGTATATAACAAATTGTAAAACGATCAAAGCAACACAGAGAAAATATTATCACATAATGATGCATGAATGCGTAACGAGCGGACGTAAAAAAAAGTTTTTTTCAAAAATTCACCATAAATCGAAATATTGTGCTACAGACTTCCTGTTTGTTGCAAAATGAAGGTAATTGATTGAATATTACTAGACTGTAAGTGTCTTAGCTTACAATTGCGTTTTTCGACCATTTCGGTCGAGTTAAAGTTGACTGAAGGTAGAATTTTTTCTATTTATCATGATTTATATGAAAATATTTCAAAACTGATAAAAGCTACAACCATGAGTTATTTTTTGTTGTATTCTACATGAAATTGTGCACTTTTTCATATATAAAACTTCATATAAAGACTAATATAAAACGGTGCAAGCATTACGACAAAGTGACGAAAGAATTTCTGAGATGTTCAGCCGAGTTACTGCTTGCGGACGCAAGGAAAAAGTTTTTTCAAAAATTCACCATAAATCGAAATATTGTGCTACAGACTTCCAATTGGTTGCAAAATGAAGGTAAATGATTGAATATTACTAGAATGTAAGAGTTTTAGCTTACAATTGCGTTTTTTGATCATTTCGGTCGAGTTAAAGTTGACCGAAGGTTGAAATTTTGGCACTTATCGTGATTTATATGAAAATATTTCAAAACTGATAAAAGCTACAACCATGAGTTATTTTTTGTTGTATTCTACATGAAATTGTGCACATTTTCATATATAAAACTTTATGTAACGACTAAAATAAAACGGTGCAAACATTACGACAAAGTGACGAAAGAATTTCTGAGATGTTCGGCGAGTTACATGTGGACGTAAGGGAAAAAGTTTTTTTTTTTTCAAAATTCACCATAAATCGAAATATTGTGCTAGAGACTTCCAGTTTGTTGCAAAATGAAGGTACACTATTGAATATTACTAGAATGTAAGAGTTTTAGCTTACAATTGCGTTTTTAAACCATTTCGTCGAAAGTTAAAGTTGACCGGTTGAAATTTTGGCACATCGTGATTTATATGAAAACATTTCAAAACTGATAAAAGCTACAACCATGAGTTATTTTCTGTTGTATTCTACATGAAATTGCGCACATTTTCATATATAAAACTTTATGTAACGACTAATATAAAACGGTGCAAACATTACGACAAAGTGATGAAAGAATTTCTGAGATGTTCGGCGAGTTACACAGGGATGTAAGGAAAAGTTTTTCAAAAATTCACCATAAATCAAAATATTGTGCTAGAGACTTCCAATTTGTTGCAAAATGAAGGTACACTCGGCAAGGAAAGTGAGGATACAGTTTTTTTAATCTTCGGACATATATTGCTAATTAATGCGACATCTGGCAACTTTAGAAGGGGGAGGAGCTTCAGTCTTAATGTGTTTGTTTTTTTGCTTGACCTCCTATAACTTTCAATCATATTCTACGGTTCTGAAATCATCGATACTTAAATGCAGTAGTAAGCTTTACAGTATTCGTTCAAGTTGTAATCTGCAGCGACAGTTCTGAGCAAAATAAACATTTTTCGACATAACCTACCAACTAACCTTACACAAATGAATTTATGACACCACAATGAACGGAATGCTTGCGTGAATCGAAATGCGATCTTCCATAATGAAATCAAGAGTTAAATTTGAGCAATGTCCAACGAAAAACATGGGGAATAATAAAGGAACAAATGCAATGTTATGATGAGAGAGAGAGAGAGAGAGAGAGAGAGAGAGAGAGAGAGAGAGAGAGAGAGAGAGAGAGAGAGAGAGAGAGAGAGAGAGAGAGAGAGAGAGAGTTGCTCTTGTGTAATCCTAGGCCTATATGTAGAGCTACTCATTTTATTATTTTTTCATTTAGAGAGTGAGCAATACTATATTTGCATAGTATGTTTTTGCAATGGAGAGAGAGAGAGAGAGAGAGAGAGAGAGAGAGAGAGAGAGAGAGAGAGAGAGAGAGAGAGAGAGAGAGAGAGAGAGAAACTATGGCAACGTCAAAAAACATCCAGTTACTTGTGTTTTCCGCTACTCCGCACATCATAGAGAGAACGCTCTTGCGGATTTAAATAGATTTGGTCAACCTACCCTAGATGTCTCATCATTTACTGCCATTAATTCCAGCTGACCTTTAACACCGTGAAATATAAATATGAATGTGTAAAAATTAAATAAATTATCATTACCTCGTATGGTGATGCAATATTAAGCCTGCTCATAACGGAAAACGAGTAAATATTGCTGTTCTGATAAACAGTACTACACCGAGATATCCATACACTGTTTTTTAGATCTCTATGAACGAAGTCATCTTAGAAATTCTGATTGTTTCGGACATCCATGGTGGTTTTAAGTATCTGAACATTTTTGTTTTGCAGATTTTACATATATGATATAATTTGCATTGTATTTTCATATTCTAGAGTAAATTTACCGAGATTATGTGTTTTCTGTAAGAAAAAATTAAAATTCAATGAACGGAATCTAATGAAAATTGTATCCTCACTTTTCTTGCCGAGTGTACATGATTGAATATTACTAGAATGTAAGAGTTTTAGCTTACAATTGCGTTTTTCGACCATTTCGGTCGAGTCAAAGTTGACCGAAGGTTGAAATTTTGGCACTTATCATGATTTATATGAAAATATTTCCAAACTGATAAAAGCTACAACCATGGGTTGTTTTTTGTTGTATTTTACATGAAATTGCACACATTTTCATATATAAAACTTTATGCAACGGCTAATATAAAATGGTGCAAACATTACGACAAAATGACCAAAGAATTACTGAAATTTTTGGCGAGTTACATGGACGTAAGGAAAAAAGTTTTTTCAAAAATTCACCATAAATCGAAATATTGTGCTATAGACTTCCAATTTGTTGCAAAATGAAGGTAAATGATTGAATATTACTAGAATGTAAGAGTTTTAGCTTACAATTGTGTTTTTCGACCATTTCAGTCGAGTCAAAGTTGACCAAAGGTTGAAATTTTTTGTAGTCGACGTACGGTACGTCCACTTGTCACCCGACAGACAATTTTAGTCGACTTACGATATGTCCAGTCAGCGTTTAAGGGTTAATGAAGTATGAATTACTGTATCATAAATACAATTTTTATGATAAAAAGATGATTTACTAATTTTCAAATATTAATAAAAAGTATTTTCTTCTTCAATGAACTCTTGATATTTAATGTAGGGCAAACCCCCATATCTCTCTCTCTCTCTCTCTCTCTCTCTCTCTCTCTCTCTCTCTCAATGAAATATGAATTACTGTAACATAAATATGACATCTTTATAATAAAATAAAGTTTTCTATATACTTACCAAGTAATTACATAGCTATAATTTCCACTTTAATGGCAGCTTAGATTCAAAATTTTGCGGGTAGCGCTTCAGTTTTGTTTGTGTAAGTGACCAGCCCGTCCCACTAACAGAATATTGGAATGACCTAGCAAACAATTCTCATTCGTTTTGTGCTTCATGTCCATCAGAGGGAAGGAGGGTGGGCTCCGAATCTGTAATTACTTGGTAAGTATAAGACTTTATTTTATTATAAAAATGCTATTTTTACATAAGTAACTTACCAAGTACTGTAATTACATAGCTGAATCCCACATTAACAGGAGGTGGGATTCATGGGCATAGTATTCTACTCCAAACACATTAAGTCATGTAATGAATTTGAAACAGAAAAGTTGCTAGCATTGAATACAGTACTGTACAATGCTTGTCGTTCCTTATTAGTTAAGAGAGCCTGCAGTATAAAACTACAACTGGTTGTCGCTCAACCTAACCTGTAATGGCGTGGCGGTAGAACCAAGGGTCGCCGCTACTTAAGTGGGAGCTTTGTAGTGGAGGAGCACTCCAATGGCTGCCAAAGCATCAGTGGAAGTTATGCAGCTAAGGAATTATCCAATAGCTAGCAAAACTTTAATAGGTGCCCTTGCCCTGGGCGCAGTATCAACGTAAAAACAACCAGATACAGTAAACCACCCCGTATTCACATTCTCACGATTTGCGGTCTCATGTATTCGTGGATTTCTTTGTGGAACGTATATACACCCGTTACTCACGGAAATGCAACCATTCGAGGTATTTTTCACTGTGAAATATTCACTAATTACTGTATTTTCATATTTTCATAACTAAATGCACTTTTTGTGATAAAACCATTAAAATACTCAGGTATAAGCATTTTTAGAGGGTTTTTCTTGTGCTTAAACTATCAAAATAGGCAGTTCTAAGTGTTTTTAGAGGGATTTTAAGTATTCGTGGATTTTAGCTATTCGTGGGGGGTGCGGTACGCATCCCCTGCGAATACGGGGGGTTTACTGTACACTGTCACCTGCACTGAAATAACACCAAAACCCATCCACTGAGAGTGGTGGGTGCTCCAGGTACTTTGTACCTCCTGGCACCTAAAAAAATTCTATATCTAATAAAAACTGTACTGTATATCTAACCAGAAGGTGACTAATAAAAACTGTACTGTATATCTAACCAGAAGGTGAAGAGATAGTCGGGGAAAATCTTATGCTTCCTCCTGCCATACCATGCCAGTCACTACCCTGTGATACTGCAGAATTTACATGCTACTTAGCTGGCGCTAGTCTGGAGTTGGCACCAGGCAAGCTGTTGAAGCTCGCAGATTGTATAAATATCACTGGTGCCAGACTGTAGCTGGCACCAAGCAAGCTGGGCGCCAGCCGAGCTGCTGGGAGATCACGAAAGCCTTAAGCTCTAAAGTTGGTGCCAGACTGTAACTGGTGCCAGGCAAGCTGAGCACCAGGGGAGCCTGAAGCTCTGGGTGCTGGGGGTTCTATAGCTGGGGCCAGACTTGTAGCTGGCGTCAGGTGAGCTGGCTGCCAGGCAAGCTAGCAGCTCAAGGCTCTGGAAGCTCTAAAGCTGGTGACAGACTGTAGCTGGCGCCCGAAGAGCTGGGTGCCAGCAGAGCTATAAGTTCAGTTTTCACTTCTTAAGATAGTGAGACGTAAAGGACGATATACTTCCAGTAGGCTGATGCCAAATGGATGTAAGGGACATATGTGCCTGAAAGCTGAAAGCTAAAGACATAGAGGCTGCTCAGATAACCTTAGCTTTCACTAAAAGAAGGCAAAGTTGTTCTTCTGAATCTGAGTGTTTCAGAAATTCTCTTAAGGATGAAGGACAATGCAATCTTAATCCAAGGGAGAGGCATTCTTGACCAAACAAAGGACAAGAAAGCTCTCTAGATTATCAAGTCCTGTTCAGGTAAATACTGTACCTAAAAAACTCCAATTGGACAGAGAGTTGACTCTTTTCCCTCAGAGTTGGTGAGCACTCCTGGGTGCTTGGAGTATGTGCTGGAAACAGGTTGTAGCTGGTGTCAGGCGAGCTGGACACCAGGCGAGTTAGGAATTCGGGAGCTGGCCAGAGCTCCTGGAAGCTAAGGATGTCCGTTAAGCTCTAAGGGAGAAAGAACGGATCCAAGTCTCGGATGGATCTTCATTCTTTGCTAAAATCAAAGGAAAAAATGAGGATAACACATCTCTTGCTTCCTAGCTGGATGTGAAAAAGGCTTGTGAGGTCTTTGAGAAGATGAAGGATCCAGGTCTCTGTGCTTAACCAGAGATAAGCATAGATCGGTACCTCTTCAGGGAAAACGAGAGAACCTAGATCTCAGAAACAAAGAGGTAATCTGCAGCAGGGTCAGAGGTGTCTAAATAGAAGACGAAGAGTCTGAGACACCAGCTTTGGAAGACGACCACTAAGTCGGGGAGACGGAGGAAGAGGGTGACTTCTGAATCTGGTAATAGCCTCTGCAACATGTCTTGAAGACTTAAAAAGACAATCCTATGGACAGTCCAGCGCCTGTCTGGCCAAGAGCGGACCCTCATGGTAGTATCTCTGAAGCTAGGTTGTCTGAGAAGGCACAGTTTTGGGGAAAGATCTTGAAGAGTCCACCAGTAACTGGAAACTGAGCATGAAACTGTTCAGCGCTTCTTGAACTATGTAGAAGGTTCCTTGAAGAGGCAAACAGGTCCAAAGCTGGCTTGCTTCATACAATAAAGAGATTCTGACAACTCAGGGGATCGAAAGGCCATAATGGGAAGGACAAGCTTCTGGCGGCCCAGCACATCCTTCGATGCTTAGTCCCTGAATAAATCAAATGACTAGAAGACTTGATTATTAATCTGTCGACAGAGGAGGAACTCTGCTGACTGGTCGAGAGGAAACGCGCTGGATCCAGTTTCCCTGCTTAAGTAGATGTGCTAGGACTGAGGTCTAATCCAAACACACTACCATAGAGCTAGGGTCGAGCAGTACTAGGGCCATAAGAGAAACACTTTAGCTCCCCAAAGTATAAGTGAGGTGCCATTCTTCTTGAGGACCGAGTCCTGGACATCTTCCAGGTTCTTCAAATGGGCTCCTTTGACCTACATCTGAGGTGCTGAGAAGAAGACTAGAACTAAGCTCAGCAGAAGAAGGCATTCCCTTGCACAGGTCATGTTCAGACAGCCACACTGGAAATCCGACTAAAGAAACCTGGGCTAAGAAACAACACGGACGTGTCCGAATGTGTTTCCCTGTCCCAGTGAAGGTTACTGTCAAGAGCCTCCGAGCCCCTTTTCTTCGAAGATAATTAAGTCAGTTGACATGTAAAGACTGAAGTAATGCCCAGACAAAAGGGGAAGTCAAATGCAGGAAGAGCTAGTAATCGGGAGGTTGAAGCAAAGACTCCCGATTGGGAAGCCCTGTCCCGAACAGTGGAACTAAAAAACTCTCTGGTGTTCGGACGGGGATCTGGAAGAGTGCTCCCTGCATATCCAAGCTCCTATCCAATCGCCCTGGAGAATGGGTATCTGGATCGTCTCCCTCTTGACCTTCATCTACTGCCTAAGAGAGAGAAATGAAGAACTGTGGTCATGTAGCCGATCGTCAGGAGCAGGATTCAAGAAAAAATGTCGAGAACTCCGAAACTGGTGAAGAGGTAGCGTCCGTAGTCCCGAGTGTGGTGTCAGATAACTGATGGCTGGCTCGAAACGGACTGGAAGACAACTGAACACAGGACACAGGTGGATGCGCAAACGTGAGCTCGGACACTGGGCACTCAGACACATATGGATGCTCAGAACTGGGCTCTCAGAAGTTGGGAACTTGGAACTCGGACGCTCGGAACCTGGGAGCTTGGAAGTTGGGAGCTCGGAAGTTGGGAGCTCGGAACTCGGGAATTCGGAACTCGGGAGCTCGGAACTTGGAACTCAAGAGTTCGTAACTTGGGAGCTCAGAACTCAAAATCTGGGAGCTCAAAACTTGGGAACTAGGGATTTGGGCGCTCAAGTTGGGATCTCGGAATTTGGGCACCTGGAAGTTGGAGCTCAGAACTAGGTAGCTGGGAACTTGGGAGTTCAGAGACTGTCCGGATTTGGAGAGCGATGATGACAACCACTGATGCACCAAAACTGGGAAATATATCTTTACATTGGCTGAGATAAATCCGAAAAAACGACATTGGCATCACTACCCTACACTCTGATCCATAACTAACCACACTGGGATCTCGAAAGTGTCAATGGAGCCTCTTGTCCACACTGGAATCCTAATACTGTTCACACTGGGATCCGTAAACTGAAAGAACGTCATCGGCGCCACTACAGCCACGTTATGCACATCTTCATGGACGCCTTTTCAATGGCTGTCCGTCGAGACCTGCGGACAACAGGCTCGACTGAGGGGTAATTATCCGGGGGCAAAACCCTTTTGGACTCACATGGACCAACAGTATGCCTCCTCCCAGGTTTGCTGGGGAGTTTGACAGGGACTGGGTTTAGGAAATCCAATAGGGCCGGACAGTTACCTCCTCCACTACACATCCAACAAGATACCTTTCCAGTGGTTGTCTGCAGATACCTGGGACAGCAACAGGCTCGACTGAGGGGGCAACAGCCCGTGTGAAACCCCCGACATCCCTTGGACTTCCAGTTTGCCTCCTCCCAGGTTTGCAGGGGAGTTTGACAGGGACCTTCTGTCTAGGAGCATCTGGGGACGAGTAGTCACCTCCTCCACCGCACTACACTAGACAACAAGGTTAACATCTGTTAACCAAGACTCAAGACTGGCAAAGGTATGGAAAGGGAAGCAAGGGAGCCAGATGTGGGAGCATGTGGTAAGATGGGTAGTAGGAGAGAATTGGCGCCAGCGCTAGCGCCAAGAGCATGAGAGAGGGTGCTAGGGGCGAAGCTGGCACCCGAGATCGGTGCCAGCAAGGTTTGTAGCGTGAGCTGGTTCTCAGCTATTGGTAACGTCAACTTGTAGCCACCAACAAAAACTCTCCTTACTACTTTCTGCCTAACATTTGAGTTCTGCAAAGGAAGGTGTGACAGTTGTCAAAAAATTTTTTTTTATTTACCGGAGGCTTCCAGGAAGCATAGGTCTGGTAAAGAAATCGTAATTGCAAAAGTTACACGCTTAATGAAATGGCAAAATACCAAGAACTACTTTCAAGGCAATTATCAGTGGCTTGCGCAAAGCATATGGCTGATAAACAAATCATAAATTGCCAAAATTATGGCCTAATGAAAGATAGTAATGCAGTGTCGTAACATCTGAAAATTACTTTAAAGCAAAAGACATTATCGGCGTCTCGCCAGTAGCCTATGGTCGGTATACAGTTCATGAATTGCAAAAGCTAATGCCTAATGTGAAGACGTAACATACACCAATTACTTAATAATGAAATGCCATAAGAGAATTACTGTTAAGGAAAAGCTATTATCTTCAGCTCGCTACTATACTAAGGCCATAAAACAATTCATAAATTGCAAAGGTTATGGCCTAACAAAAAGCCTAACATAGACTAATTATCTTATAATAATGTCTAGACCAATTACTTTATAATGGAGTGTCGTAACACTCGAGAATTACTTTTAAATACAAAACTATTATCGGCAGCTCGCTAGTAGTTTATAGGTGGAAAACAATTCATAAATTGCCAGAGTTATGGCCTAATGAAAATGCGTAACATACAATTTACTTTTCTAACGGAATGTCGTAACATCCGAGAATTACTTTTAAGGCAAAACTATTATTGGCGGCGCCAGAAGCCTAACCGGTACACAAACCATCAATGCGAGTGGCGTCGTTTACTGGCAGCTCGATGATGACTGAATCAACATAAAACAAAATAAGAAAAACTCATCCTGAAAGATTTCAGCTTGAAGGCTACAATATACGCATTCCGATGGTTGATTTAAAGAATCCTCCATTGGAATCTGGTAATAACCGGAAAATAATGAAAAAAGCTACTGCCAGACCAGGTGTTGTCATCACGGACAGCAGGAAACGAATGAGAATTGTTTGCTAGGTCATTCCAATATTCCGTTAGTAGGATGGGCTGATCACCTACACAAACTATACCGAAGTACTACCCGCAAAATTTTGAATCTAAGCTGCTGTTAACTATGGCTATATAGTTGCTTGATAAGTTACTTATATAAAAACATTTTTTACGATTGAATAGGATTTACTAATTTTCAAATATTAAATACGAATCTCTCTCTCTCTCTCTCTCAGGCAGTCCCCGGTTATCGGTGGCCTTGGTTTTACAGCGCTTGTCTAGCAACGACGACAACTGGATTTTCAGCACCGACATGTGCCGATCCCCGGTTACTGGCGCAGATAACTGGGGATCGGCACTATTATCGCCAATTTTCAGTTATCGCCACGCCGTTGGGAATGGAACCCATGCCGATAACCGGGAACTGCCTGTATATCCTTTAATGAAATATGAATTACTGCATCATTAATATATAAACTCCAGGAAGTTCACAAAGCCATCACTGAATGAACGCATAAATGCATATGTATGTTACAAATTTTTTATTGCTTTGACATAGGCTCCATGACAGCACACTACTGGCTAAAGGAGTTGGAAGTAGCCAATCACAGGGCTTGTAGCAAACCCTCTCTCTCTCTCCATGATGACATGCTATGGGCTGGAAGGGTTGGAAATAGACAATCATAAAGTTTGTAACTCAGATGCTTTGTGTATTCCATCAGAAGGGGTGAGTTGTATTTTCCTCTCTCTCTCTCTCTCTCAGAGATAAGAGAGATTTTTTATGTACATGTACCATGTATGTTTATTTTTTTGTATAGTTTTATAGATAAACATGATGTTATATTGTCCTTCATTTTTTCAGATTTTCCATGCTATAATTACAACTTTTTGCATGTCAATAACTAGGAAAATATAGTAAAATATAGTTAATTAGATAAGATTTTATAATAATTCTGTGGAATTCCCAGTCTTTTTCTGGTAGATAAGAGGAAGAAGGGTGTAGCTTTAACTGTCAATCATTACAACTTTTTTTTACACTACAATAACTACAAAAATATAATAAATTAGTTAAGATTTTAGCAAAATTCTGTGGAAATCCCAGTCTTTTTCTGGTAAATAAGAGGAAGAGGGGTGTAGCCTTAACTGTCAATCATTACAACTTTTTCATATTTCAATGACTACGAAAATATAGTAAATTAGGTAAGGTTTTAGCAAAATTCTGTGGAATTCCCAGTCTTTTTCTGGTAGATAAGAGGGAGAGGGTGTATGTTAACTCTTAACCATTTTGACAAAATGATGTGAAGGATGCTGGGGTACCAAATTAGTGCGGAGTTTCACTTATTGCGGGTGGTTGTGGTCCCTAACCCCCGCAAATACATGGGACATACTGTATATACTAGTGGTGTTGGTGAAAAAAAAAAAAAAATGAGTACATGTTCCTTATGAGACTTTTGGACTTCTCTGGATTGGAGATTTGTGCATTTTATAATGCTGTAACACGCATTCATTGATTTCAAATGCACGTAAAAGCTCCATGAATTAAAATCAGAGTAAAATATTGTATAGTTCACTCAGGACCACACAAGTGGGAAAAAGCAGGAGTCATAAAAACACTCCCTGCCAATAGCAATTTGCTATGGCATCCACTCTTGCACTAGTAACTCCTCTTCTCGTCCTTAATGTCCCTCCACTGTACGTCCTTTTGTCCACCTTTGTGCTGTCATTTGATTTCTATTTTTCAGCCACACCTGCGATCCAGGCTGCCAACGGATGCTAGCAAAGCCGGCAAAATCTAATGGTAATCAGCCAGGTTGGCCCGAGACTGGGAAGGCAAGGGGCTGACAGCATATACAGCAGAGATCAGGGGTTACGCGAGCAGTTCGCAGCGAGCCAGCATCCACAGCAGAATTCTTGTCGGTTGTTCTCCAACCCACCTCCCTCTCTCCCACAAGTCACTTTTGTTGTGTTTACGGATCCAATCCACCAACGATCCCTTGTATTAAAATCAAAGTCTGGTCTTACCATCAAGACGTGTCGTCCCCAGGACAAAGGTACAGTTGGAATTGGAATTGTTTCAACACACAATCTTTTACTATATTTCTTGTTGCTCTCTAATATTCACTCCCTTGCAATCTCCTTAGGAGCCTAAGCAAAGTGGTTTAATTTTACTTGTGTAACGTAAAGCATAAGTGTTTATCCCTTTTGCATTTTATTGTTCTTTGAATGATTCTCCCTCTCAGCCTTCAGCATTCCCAAACTAAAAGTGTTATGTGTTATAGCAATCAAGTGATAATGCAGTTCTGTATTGCAGAGTACATAAACCTATGGAATTTACCTCTTTCCCATGGTCCTCCTTCAATGAGTACCTGACTGTCATCCACATTCTACTCTTTCCTGCCACATGTGGGTGGTAAGGGGTTCCACCTCGGGGGATGCCCCTCTTGTGGTGCCCTATGCTCCTTATAACATCTACCAGGCAGCGACTATTGGCCCCAGGGTGAAGGTGTCCAGGGGCTCATGTACCAAATCCCCGAGATAGAAAGCCGTGAAGGTGGACTGCTTCCTCCACACTCCTACCTTCATCACCTGGATGATGGAGGTGTTTTTCCTATAGGCAACTGATGGCCCAAACCCTTGGATGTCATAGGCTCTCAATTTGTCTAGGGGTTCTCTTCCTTCCAGGCTGCCAGAGTATGCCTTGGTGATGACTTTTCACAACCATAAGGAGATGGTATTTTTTTTGAGACCTCCTTCTTTCTGCTTGTACTTACGAACAGCCTCTCACACGCTGACTAATATGGGGCTGTCTGTTTCAAGTCAAGTTTGATGGTTCTGACTGGGCACATGAGAATCTTGTTCCTGTCTCCACCGACAAAATCTAAAGGATGGAATAGAGAACCTCTTAAACATCTAGTCCAGGATTGCTGGGTTCTGCAACTTGGACATGAACTCTAGCATGAACTCAAAAGACAGGTAGGACCACCCCTCCAGGTGTGAGACTTTGTAGGACAGGCTGCGCATCTCTCCTACTCTCTTGGTTTAGTGTTAGGTCCCTGTTTCCCATTGTCTTCAGGGGCTCATAGGGGGAAGGCCTCAAAACTTGCCAGAACTCTTGTAACACCCCACTTGAGCACCTTTACTTATCTAGGGGGGGTATGTCTGCTCAAATCCCCTGATCAGGGGCAACAGTTGCCATGAGGAGGACAGGTCTATGCCCTTGGTTTAAAAACATGTGTGAGGGCTGCTCTGTATCCCTTCACTGTGGCTACTGAGAGGTTCTTCTCCTACCAGAGATACACTAGAAACTCCTCCACCTTTTGCAAAGAGGCCTTGCGTGAAGAATGGCACCAATGGCACCAATCACAGAAGATGGCTTACTTTCCTTGGTAGACACGTGCTGATGATGGTTGGAAGGTGCTGGAGACTGCCTTTACAGTGCTTCCCAAAAAGACCTTTTTTCGTAGCTGTTGGATGGCCTCCACCCATAAAGGCGGAGGGAGCTCACTGTCCAGTGGTTTCCCCTGCCACATTCCTGTACCAGGAAGTTGAAGAGGGGTGGCAGTGCCCTTGGCACATCAACTATCAGTGCTAGCATGCCTGAGGCCAGGCAGGGGCCATCAACATCATCCTTAGACCCTGAGACATGTAGAGCTGATTCAGGACCTTACTCAGTTGACTAGAAGGAGAGAAAAGGTGTACACATCCATATTGTCCCAAGGGTGTTGAATGATGTCTTGCATCAAGGCCCTTGGGGCTGGCATCATAATGCAGTAGAATGGGAGTCTGGCATTCAGGTCCGTAGCTAACCCATCGACTGTTGGGCCAGCCCCGCCTGAAGGAGGGCATTTACTACCCCCTGTGTATTGACCACTATGTCTCCACAATCTGGTTTTCTCTGCTTATTTGGTTCATCACCATGCAAATCTCACTGCCAGTGTGCACAGTTTGGGCTATATCGGTCCTCCTTGCTTGTTGATGTAGGCCACTACAGAGGTGATATCACTCATCACGAGGACTGAGTCACCCCTCACCTTCTGTTGAAAATGTGGCAGTGCACAACCACAAAGTTCTCCCTTTTCCTTGGTCCTCCCAAATCCCCAAAATGCATTCTCTGTTCATATGTGCCCCACTCTCTTTGGGAGGCACCTGAGAATACCAGCATCTTCAAAGGTGGTTTGTTGAGAAGTACTCCCTGTTGATAACTGAGAGTCCAATGACCACCCAAGGTCAATTCTCAATTCTTCGGTCAATGGGATCTGTTGGTGTGCAGACTGTTGTGGCTGCTGCCAACACTCCCTTCACTCCCTTCAGTTGCCACTGTAGGGACTGGACATGCACCCTTCCTCTAGACACTATCTTCTCTAGGGAGACTAGATGGTCTATCAGCATCTGCCACTGTTTTACCAGCTGTGTGGGCTCCATCATGAACTTCTTTCCCACATTCTGCAGATTTTCTATCTGAGCCAGGGCTGGGAAGGCTCTCACTGACACTGTACTGACACTGTATATCCATATCCCCACGCACTTCAATCCTTGTTTGGAGACCAGATCAGACCTCACCAGGTTCACGAACATCACAACTGCTGACAAAGTGTTGAGACCTTGTCTTTGTCTCTTTACAACTTCTGGATCAACATGGCAAGGATGAGCCAGTTGTCCAAATACCTCCTCAGCCATATCCCTTGTGAGTGGGCTCATTCAGATATCAGCTGGAACGCCCAAGTAAAAATCAACAGAGCTGTGGCAAGATTGAAGCAGAGGGCTCTGAATTGGTAGGTCATCTGATGGCAAACAATCTGTAGATACTCCTTTGATGAATGGTGGATTGGTATAGGCATCCTGAAGTCAACAGACCGACTGCTATTTCCACTGAAAATGGTATCTGTTGCAGGAAGCCATCCAGGGCCAAAAGGTCTGCCACTGATTGCCAACCCCCAAACGATTTCCTCACCAGGAAGAGATGGCTCTAAAATCCTGGCATTTCTACTGTCCCCATCTGGAGCATGGCATCGACTTCTCAGCTCCAAGAACCCAGTTTTTCGCTAATCTAGTGTTGTATACTGGAAACAAGATTGGGTATAGGAACAAAGAGGGTGTTGTTCCCTGTGGGGTAGTCTGTAGCCCTCACTGAGGACTGAGCGTCCATTCCTCTGCCCTGTAGGTTTGCAAGACCATCCAGCGCTCAGCTATGCATCCCTCCACCCATGGCAGCTGGAGGTGGGAGGGGTGGAATCTTCTCACTTGGATCTGCCACGTTTGCCCACTCTGTTCTTTCTTAACCCTTTCCTGTCCAATTGACGTAATATTACGGATAATCACCCTAACCCCCCTCTTGTCTGACTGACGTAATTTTACGTATAATTTACCGAAATTTTTCGTACGCGTGGTAGGGGTAAATTTTTTTTATTTTCGGACAAGTACCGATTTCCAAAGGGTAGATCATACCTTGGACCGTAACTTGGGTATCAATCGCCAGCTAAGTAGTTCATGTAATGCGCATGCTCAAATCCCAGGCGTAGTAAAATTCTCACAATGAAATCAGCTGATTCCACCCACGCCTCTCTCTCTCAGTGACCACACGTGCGAGCTGCTGTCAACACGGGCTTTTGTTTACATCGTGCCGTGGCGAGAACACTTTTCCGAGATGCATTCGCTGTGAAGATTTTACGGAAAAGTGGCGCAAAACGCAGCGTTAGTGCATCTCATAAAAGAAGATTAGATTTTAGTAGGCAGGGCTCTGAATCTCAGAAGATGCCAAGATAAGGAGTAAGCTAATGGATTATGA
Organism: Macrobrachium rosenbergii; assembly: GCF_040412425.1. Lineage (NCBI taxonomy): Eukaryota > Metazoa > Arthropoda > Malacostraca > Decapoda > Palaemonidae > Macrobrachium > Macrobrachium rosenbergii. Next base: position 61,200,134 of record NC_089761.1, read on the forward strand.
CTTTTCTTGGAGGGCTCAAAGGATTAACCTCACACCAAGCAAACAAGCCATGGAACTGCTTCGTCTCGAGTTTGAGGAAGAAGATTCCGGTCCTGAAGTGATTGATGCTGATGATGAAATGATTGAGTGGAGTGATGTTGATGAGGTAATGGCTACAGGAGTTGTAGCATTAGAAAATGTGTTACAGGTACGCAAAAAAGAGTTCAGAGAGGCCGCAATTAGTGTTGGTGAAGTACCGGGAACAAGTGGCGTAAGCATCAGGGAGAGAGGTAAGAGAGAGAGAGAGAGAAAAAGTTCGTAAGTTGGAGAGAGATGCTGCTGGTATTTCTGCTGTTGGGGGTTTGTTGGTGAAGCTGGTGTTATTAGGGTTCTGTTGGTGCTTCTGTTGGTATGCTTGTTCAAGTGGTGCAACAGGTGGTGTAAGTATAGCTTAGTAAAGGTAAGGGTAAGGGTAAGAAGGGCATATATGCCAAGAAAAAGACAACAGGTAAGTTTGTGAGAGGGCCTGCTGGTGTTGATGTTTTGGGGGGAGATGCTGGAGGTGTTGGAGATGCTGTAAGTAGTGTTGGAGGAGGAGATGGTGATGCTGGAGGTGTTGGGGATGCTGGGAGCAGTGTTGGAGATGCTGTAAGTAGTGTTGGAGGAGGAGATGGTGATGCTGGAGGTGTTGGGGATGCTGGGAGCAGTGTTGGAGATGCTGTAAGTAGTGTTGGAGGAGGAGATGGTGATGCTGGAGGTGTTGGGGATGCTGGGAGCAGTGTTGGAGATGCTGTAAGTAGTGTTGGAGGAGGAGATGGTGATGCTGGAGGTGTTGGGGATGCTGGGAGCAGTGTTGGAGGTGCTGTAAGTAGTGTTGGAGGAGGAGATGGTGATGCTGGAGGTGTTGGGGATGCTGGGAGCAGTGTTGGAGGAGATGGTGATGCTGGGTATGGTGATGCTGGTGGTGTTGGAGATGCTGTGTGTAGTGTTGGGGGGAGGAGATGGTGATGCTTGGAGTGTTGGTGATGATGGTGTTGTAGTGATAAATCTTGAGGGTGCTGCTGTGTCTGTTGCTGATCCTGGGAGGCCTTCACTTGATTTTGAGGCATTCCTTGAAGCGGTGATGCAGGGAGTGGGAGGGGTGTTAGTGATGATGAGGGAAGCTTTGAGGGATTTTATGGTGTCCCTAGTAATGCTGGGATTGATGAGGCCTTGGGTTCTGGTGATGCCTCAGGGGTTCAAAGAGGCCGTAGGCGTGCTAGGAGGAGTAGTAGTAGTAGTGAAAGCAGTGGTTCTGATGTCCAGGCAGAGGTGCTGGTGATGGTGTATATGTAGGTGGTCCCGTCGTGCCCGAGGTGAACGTTCCCGAAGAAGGAGGAGGTCTGGAACCCGAGGATGAGCGGCGTGACAGGCAACCAACCCATGATGTAGATGAGGAGTGGACCCAGGATCCTACGCCTCCAGTGATTCTGCCTTTCACAGGTATGCCAGGGTTGAATGTCCCTACCCTCGACACTTCTCGGATTTCTCCAGCTCTTTATTACTAGAGAGCTGTTGGCATACTTGGCTGCAGAAACTAATGCGTATGCACATTACATGCGTAAGGAGATGTGTCGTGGGGACAAGGGATCCTGGGTGCCTGTAACTGTGCAAGAGATGGCTATGTTCCTGGGCCTCATCATTATCATGGGGATTTTCCCGGCACCAGAGAGGCGAATGTACTGGCAGACAGGCAAAATTTTTTCAATGCCAGGTTTTGCTAGGATAATGTCCAGGAACCGGTTTGATGCCATCAACCGGTACTCATACAGCTAACAGAAAGGCCATCCCTCGAGATAATAACGACCGATTATTCCTTGTCAGACCTGTCATCAATTACCTGAAGGCACGATTTAGGGCCACCTACACCCCAGAACGCAATGTCTCATTGGATGAGGGCTTGATGCCATACAAGGGTAGGCTGTCTATCAAGACCTACAACCCTCAGAAACCTTCCAAGTATGGTATCAAACTCTATATGTTGTGTGAAGCCAAGAGCGGATACGTTGTTGACTTCCTGACATATGGAGGAAGTACCTCAACCTTGAAGGACATTGTGTTCACACTAATGGGCCCTCTCTTGGACAAAGGTTACCATGTTTTCATGGATAACTACTACAACTCTATTGAATTGGCTGAGGAGTTGTATTCTCGTGGTGTTCTCTGTTCAGGGACACTTAGTCTTGTAAGGAAGGAGCACCTAACTTTCTAAAGTCTTTGACTCGCAACGGGTGCCTCGAATTCAATGCACTTCCGTAGGAGGGGGAACGTCTTCGTAATCTGTTGGCAGGACATTCGACTAGTGACAATGATCACTACAGCCTGCAATGCAGAAACAGAAGAGTTTGTGCACAGGAGGCGAGTAAGACGGGCTACTGGTACAAGTCTTGAAACAGTGACAATGAACAGACCTTTGATTATTGGCACCTACTGTCAGTATATGGGTGGGGTAGACCTGTTTGACCAGCTGATGAAATATTACTCAATGGCCAGGAAGGGAATGAAGTGGACCCGCAAGTTTACTTTCTATTTATTGCAGATGGCAGTACTGAATGCTTACGCTATGTTTGCCAAATACCACCCACAAAGTAAGAAAATCAAACTTCTTGACTTTATGTATGAATGTGCTGAAGCACTTACAAACTTCAACGCAGAAGACTGGCCCTTGAGTGATATTTCTTTTGCTCGTTTACCTGACCTACCTGTAGCTGACAGATTAGATGTCCTGCCTGTTCCTGTTCCTGCTGCTGCTGCATCTGCTGGCGAAGATTCTGAGCCTGATGATCCCGATTCTATGGATTCTGCTGTTGACATTCCTGAGGCTGCTGTTGAATCTCCTGTTCCTCTTCCTTCTCCTCTTCCTTCTCCTCCTCTTCCTCGTACTTCTTCTGTGCCCCCTTCTCTTGCAGATGTTGGTCCCTCTGATTCTGGTCCCTCTACTGCTGGTCCCTCTACTGCTGGTCCCTCTGCTGCTGGTCCCTCTGGTGCTGGTCCCTCTGCTGCTGGTCCCTCTGCTGCTGGTCCCTCTGCTGCTGGTCTCTCTGCTGCTGGTCTCTCTGCTGCTAGTATTGAACCGGAACTGTTAGGTGTGCCACGCCGGCGTGCCAACTTCCTGGAGAACTATGAGCGTCTTGCACCAGGGGAACATTGCCTCATTCATATAAGGGAGATTCCCTCCATCAAGGGAAAACAGCTGAGATGCCACGTCTGCTTGCTAGATAGCATACGTAAGGACACATCATGGGTGTGTAAGGCATGTAGAGTTCCTCTGTGTAGGGCACCAAGAAATTGCTTCTACAGATACCACACAGAGAAGCAACTCAAGCCTTCACCAAGACGTGGGTCAGGCCCTGCCAAAAGAGGTGCAGGGAGACCACGGATAATCATCTAACTCCTGCAGCTTCCTCCTCCCTCAGCAACCCTTCAGATGGCAGGCCCTTCACCTGAGGAGGAGTTGTATATAGGAATTCAAGAGGGTCACGATATTTGGTGAGTACATTATTCAAATTTCTGGTGATGGGTTTTTATGAATATTTCTAATTTTTCCCATACAATGTTTCTCTTCTAATATTTTGTAATCATTTTTTTCTAATGTGGGGTTTGTATCTTATTTTTTTAAATGTAGGGTTTGAATATTGGTTTTGTATGTTATTTTCTTTTATAAAATGTGGGGTTTGTATGTGGGTTTGTATCTTGCATTTTTTTACATTTTTTTTTATTGTGGGATTTGTATGTGGGATTGCATTATTGGAAGCACACTGTTTCATACCCTCTTTTTCTATCAATTTTTTCACCAACTGGACTTATTCGTTTTTCATTCTTTTACATGTCGATATTTAGAGAATTTTGTTGGCTTTTTCATAAAAAATAATTCATTCACCTAACTGTTATAGGTTTTGAGCTAGGAACAATAATGTTGGCAATTGTAACATTTTTTTTCGTTTCGATCCATTTATAACGTCAAAATGAAACTGTTGCCATTACCAAAGCCATTTTTCTTGACTCTCACTTTATTCTTCAACTTTTCTTCTACATTTTCGTATATTTACAAAGTAATTTCTATGAAAAATAACCGAGATAGGGCTCTTCAAAAAAAACTTTTTTCTAGCGATAATTCTCACCATACGCCCGGCAAATCGCTCTGTTTCTTACCCTCTTTTCTATCAATTTTTCACCAACTGGACTTATTCGTTTTTCATTGTTTTATATATCAATATTTAGAGAATTTTGTTGGCTTTCTCATAAAAAATAGTCCATTCGCCTAACTGTTATAGCTTTTGAGCTATGAACGATAATGTTGACAACGGTAACATTTTTTTTTCGTTTCAATCAATTTATAACGCAAAAATGAAACTGTTGTCGTTACCAAAGCCATTTTTTCTTGACTCTCACATTATTTTTTCAACTTTTCCTCTACATTTTCGTATATTTACAAAGTAATTTCTATGAAAATAACCGAGATAGGGCTCTTCAAAAACTTTTTCTAGCGATAATTCTCACCATACGCCGGGCAACCGTCAGCTCTGTTTCTTACCCTCTTTTCTATCAATTTTTCACCAACTGGACTTATTCGTTTTTCATTGTTTTATATATCAATATTTAGAAAATTTTGCTGGCTTTCTCATAAAAATAATCCATTCGCCTAACTGTTATAGCTTTTGAGCTACGAACGATAATGTTGACAACGGTAACATTTTTTCGTTTCAATCAATTTATAACGTCAAAATGAAACTGTTGTCGTTACCAAAGCCATTTTCTTGACTCTCATTATTCTTCAACTTTTCCTCTACATTTTCGTATATTTCCAAAGTAATTTCTATGAAAAATAACCGAGATAGGGCTCTTCAAAAAAAACTTTTTTCTAGCGATAATTCTCACCATACGCCGGGCAAATCGCTCTGTTTCTTACCCTCTTTTCTATCAATTTTTTCACCAACTGGACTTATTCGTTTTTCATTGTTTTATATATCAATATTTAGAGAATTTTGTTGGCTTTCTCATAAAAAATAATCCATTTGCCTAACTGGTATAGATTTTGAGCTAGGAACGATAATGTTGACAACGGTAACATTTTTTTTCGTTTCAATCAATTTATAACGTCAAAATGAAACTGTTGCCGTTACCAAAGCCATTTTTGTTGACTTTCACTTTATTCTACAACTTTTCCTCTACATTTTCGTATATTTACAAAGTAATTTCTATGAAAAATAACCGAGAGAGGGCTCTTCAAAAAAAACTTTTTTCTAGCGATAATTCTCACCATACGCGGGCAGAGCGCTCTGTTTCTTGCCCTTTTCTATCAATTTTTCACCAGCTGGACTTATTAGTTTTGCATTCTTTTATATGTCGATATTTAGAGAATTTTGTTGGCTTTCTCATAAAAATAATTCATTCGCCTGACATTCATAGTTTTTTTGGGTTACTGAACGAAAATATAAAAATAAGTAAAGATTTTTTTTTTTTTTCGTGAAATAACTCACATTGTTTTGTATTTAGAGAGCTGGGACTCTTATTCTGACTATTCCACCATAAAATATAAACATTTAGAAAAAAAGGACAGCAAAATGAACGTTGTTGGCATAAAATTTCTATTTTTGCTGAATTTTCGAAATAATTATTTTTTCGCGCTCTCGAGCGCTCCCAGACACCTCGGGGCTCATGTGCCCTCAGTGATGTGATAACTATGCAGATATGAAAGGGTTAATAGGTGAGAGGCCTGGGAAGACTGAAAAGACTGATCCCCATTCTTGCCTCCTCTTAGGAGGGAGGCCTGCAATCCTTGTCAGTGCCTTGGTTGTGGGGAGGGCATTTGGGGATTAGAAAGCCCCAAGCTAAGCTATATGGTTAGCCTCTGCACAAAACCTCTAGAAGACTGCTGGCTTTGCTTCACTGACAATGCCTAGGAAAGCAAGTTGTCCCTCCAGTCCTCCCTTTTTACTTTGATCGCCTTCTGCACCTGCACCGGCAGGAACTAATGAGGAGAGTTGGTAATGGGGATATTTCTTAGGCTCAGCCAGCTCTCAGGAGAGCTGGCTGAGCCTAAGAAATATCCCCATCAGCCAGCTCTCCTGAGACTTCTCATGGGACACAACCAAAAGGATGGACTCTCTCTTCCTGAGGATGGTGTTGGCCCCAATGTTGGCTATCTGCCATGTAAGGTAGGAGGCAGGGGACCTCGACCACTTCTTTGGCCTAGGTCACTCCCCTTCCCAATCCCTACTCACTGATGCAGAAGGTTGAGACCACCTGTAGGAACCTCACATGGGCCACCATATTGGATTCTAGAACCATCCCGAAGAACGAAAAGCGCCTCCTTCAGTGTCACAAACATCTCATCCCTCTCCCCTTCCCTGGAGGGAGCAGAGGAGTTTGATGAAGGCAGACGAAAAGGTGGAATTGAAGCAGGAAGGGACGAGGGGTTCAAAAGGCAGACTTCTCGATGAAGAACTTCCCTTCTGTTGTCATCATCGCTTCTTATAAAGGGTCCCCCATAGGGTCTGCCACCCATCATAATCATCACACATTGATTCTCTATAACATTCTTTCCCATGACAAGAGATAAATGAATACATACAGAATGCAAATCTATCACCACTGGAGATGTGAATTTATAAAATGGTTTCTCTTTCCCTGCACAACAATGGGTTTCAGGTTTCCCTTCAATGGTAGTCATCACTACAACAAAGGGGGTTATTACACATGTGGGACACAAAATGGTGACCACTTCAAAAATGCACTAACCCCACCAAAAAAACACAGGAAACACACAACAGGCTTCCAAAGGAAGCAACACAAGGAAAATGGTCTTCTGAAAGCATAGAAATAACATAAATACAATATGAATTGGAATGCAAGCCGCACATCAGCACAAAAACAACCCTAAAGCAAGTATGGCTGCCAACACAGTGGACGAGCTAGCCCAGATGAGGTCAGGATGAAGCCAGTGGACCTACCCAATATGATTTTATTTTTTCAATAGTCAATACTACCACCCAAAATGCAAGAAATGATTGTTACTCCATTATGAAAGTGCAGGTTCATATCCCCATAAGAACAACAATAATTTAAATCACCAAGGTAGACAATTTCCTTGGCAAAAAAAAGCAAGTTTAGCACTGCGGCGGGATTTCACAACCACACACTCACCCTAACAAAAAAACAGCACATACACCCACCTCGTACTAGGCTAGGCCTACGAATTCCCGACGAACTTTTGCCAAAGCAGGAGGAGGTCACGGAGTCACCACAACCGCCGATCATGCCAATGCTCACCACCAACAACAACAGTCCACAACCAAGAAAACAACAAACCAACCAGTACACAAACACGACCCAAAACAAGACTCAAAAAGACTCAACCACGAAGATTCAAACTCACCTCACTAGGAACACAGCTGAAAAAAAACAACCAGGCTATTACACGACACCGATCACGCAACCAAAACAGCCAAAAACCCAAAACACGCCCAAAGTACAAACACTCCAACCACAAAGCCTCCAAACACCAAATCACACAAACTGAACATAAAAAAAAGCAACCAAACTCCGATCAACTACTGGGAAAACCATCCTTTTTGCACAATATCTCTGTCCAGACTCCCGCCACGATCATCCGAAAAAACACAGTTCCGCGCACTCCCAAAACAACGAAACACGACACCTCACGGACAATCCGAACGTAAACAAAAGAAAACTACACTCTCTAACGATATCATTCACCAACCACGACGCCGCTGTTCTTTCTCTCTCTCTCTCTCTCTCTCTCTCTCTCTCTCTCTCTCTCTCTCTCTCTCTCTCACACACAAGACGTCGTTGTTCGTTGTTTTCTCTCTCTCTCTCTCACACAAGACGTCGTCAAATGCAATAACCTCATTCCTCCATATTACTCCCCCACTACATTTGACGACGTCTTCTCACACACACACACTACCCAGATTTTATATAGACTTAGGCAGGACTCACGGATGCTCCGGAACAGGCCCCCTGGATTTTGTTCGAGGGCCCTCATGCATTCTCTCTGTCTCTATTCCCTTCTCAGCACCATTTTCACTTAACCCCTCCAGTCCATCCCATTCCAGACGCACACTACCCTCCTCATCACTATCCTGACCTATCTCACCCACCACTTCATCCACACCCTCCACCCTGCCCCAAATATCTCTCCAAATTCTGCCACTAACCCACTCAACTCATTCATAGTTCTGTCCAGCTCTCGCAAAGACTCATCCATACTACCAATCACCTGCCTACTAGTTGGTTCCTTTCCCACCGAAATTTCACTCACCCCAACTAACTCAAAGCCACACACTGTATGTATCATTCATGCTATCCTCAGTATTGCATGCCCTATCAATCATTCTCACCCCCGCAAGCACACCCTTATCACACAACTTACGCTTCTTCCGTTCACTTACTTCCTCCAACCTCCTCCGCTTTCTTCCATACTCAACCAACACCAACTGGCGGTCCTCCAGACCCATTTGCTCACCGAAACTCGGCTCGCATTTATTCGTCCTCAACCAATCACTCATTGCATTCTCCCGAACATATTATGCGGCACCTCTCTCCATCTACGCAACTGGCTGATGTGCTCTAATCTCATTCACACTTCAATCCAATTGTAGTTTTCCTAAAACGTAACTCAATCCACTTGGCCCCACCTCCAAAATCTTATATGGCCCATCAAATTTCTCTCTCATCTTACTTACATTCATTCTCCCTCTCTCAATCACCTTTCTCAATACTCTATCTCCAACCCCAAACCTTTCAAATCTTTCACTCGCCCTCTTCCACAACCCACGGTCATCCTCCGTTAACTCCAACCTTGGTCTAACCACCCTCTCAAAATTTAACACATATTTCAAGGAGACATACCTAAGCTTTATGCAACGTGGAGTTATACACCCACACTGCACGTCCAACATGTACATCCCAATCGTCATCACATTTACTCATCATTCGCAAATCTCCGTCATCGTTCTCACAGTTCTCTCAGCCAAACCATTCGCACTCGGCATATACGGGAGTGGCATACACATGCACAATACCCCACTGCCTCAACATTTCTCAAACTGCCACCCCACAAACTCAGGCCCATTGTCACTCAACATTCTCATAGGCCTACATACACACATCGGCAATATTACTTGCCCTACCATTCGTGCAACAGTTTCACTCTTTTTATCCTTGATGGGGACCGATATACAAACTTACTCATGTGATCCACCATCACAATCATTCCACATGCCCTCTGCAGTCCGTGGTAATGACACGCAATCAATCACAACCATCTCAAACAATTCTTTCATCTGCAGTCGAAGACTGGCGGATTCGCTTGCACACTCTGATATTTCCTCTCTGACAATCTTCACACACAGCTACATCCGCACAAATCTCGCTCAACCCAGGCACATACAATCTCTCTCTCATACACCTCCACAACTTATTCTTTCCTAAATGCCCAAAACGATCATGTACCAACAGACACACTCACGGCTGCATCGAAGGAAAACACCGGTATATACACCCCTTCATTACACAACCCCTCCTGATGCAAAAAGTACACCACATTCCTACACACCACAAACCGTCCAGCAACCCTCCTGTATGCATCCAACTCAGGGGGCCAATCCTCCACTCACCCCCACAATACACACCGCCCGAACATACTGACCCCCACACTCTGATCCTGCATTTTGCTCAACCTCTTCCTCACTCAACAAATCATTCTCACCCCCAGCAATATCAATCATTCCGACGAAATTCGCTACAACCACGTCCACCGTCCCTACATCCTAATTATTTCTCTGCCCCCTTCCTACGAACCCCTTCCCTACATCTACATTCACATCATGCACTCTCAGAAAATCTACCCTGGTACAAAAAAACAAGTTGGCATATCATCTTTTGCCATGATTATGAAATCATGAACCATTTCTAAACCCCCTAACTTGATCTTTAATTGTATTTCTTCCCAAACCAAAACACTTCCTTGCCCTAACCCATGTATCCTCACACCTGCAGACTGCTTTTTCACTCTCCAATCACACCCCCAAAGTTCACTCACCACCAAATCACTCACCAAAGAAACCTGTGCCCCCGTATCAACCAAGCCACAATACTCACCATCATTTACCCCACAAATGTTACCATTTTCCCTTGCGTGTCATGCATGCACACTCACTGCCACACTCATTTGGCCACCTGCCTCACAATCATCTTCACTACATTCACCTCGGCCAGCCCACTACACTGACCCTCAATAGCCCCCTACTTTCACACTCCAAAGCCTCATGCTTTCCCAACCCCCTCCTCCACCAACCAATTACAGCTATCTTCCTGACACTGAATATTCAAAACCCCATGCTCACTACCCACATTTAACCCCCCTTTATACTCAACTGGTCTGCTCCACCCATAGTGCAAAACCACTCTGATTCCAAACAAATCTGCTACCGCCAAAAACAATTGTACCAACATTCTCTCGTTGTCTACCCCTTCCTCCTCCATGCACACCCCCAATCTTGCCCAGAACTCATTCACGTTCTCAGGTACCCCTTTAACCAAACCCCTATTTTCCAAATCTTTTAACCCCAAAATAAGCATTGCCAAACCCGATCACTCCCCACAAACCTTTCCCTTACAACCAACCCCTGCAGGAACCTTGTTCAGGTCCCAGTCACTTTCCACAGTATTAACCCCTCACCACACATTCTCGACATTGCATCTGCAATCACATTCTCAGCCCCATTATACACTCTATCTCAAAAATCAAACTCACTCAAATCCTCAATCGTCCTTGCAACTCTAGCATTCACACTCCTTTCTTAATCATATACATCAATGGGCGATGGTCCGTCTCACAATAAACTTCACCCCATACAAAAACACACTCAAAGCCTTAACACAAAACCTTATTATGCGGCTAGTTCTTTCTCAACAACAGAATACTTCCGTTCTGCCTTATTAAAAGCCTTACTTACATATGCAATTACCCTCAACTGATCCTCTCCATTTACCCTCTGCATCTGCATCAAACACCCCATACTAAACTTACTTGCGCCAGTAAACAACTCAAGCTTACTCGCACCCTCACTATAGTCTGGGAAAGCCAAAGTGACATCTCTAGCAGCCTCCTCTTTCAATCTCTCAAATGCCTCTACCATCTGCTCACCCCACTTTAACCTAGTGCAATTCCTCTTTCCTGTCGATTCAGTTAACCCTTAAACGCCTGTTGGACGTAGCAAATGTCGACTAAAATTGTCTGTTGAATGCCGAGTGGACGTAGCAAACGTCGACTACAAAAAATTTCAACCTTCGGTCAACTTTGACTCGACTGAAATGGTCGAAAAACACAATTGTAAGCTAAAACTCTTACATTCTAGTAATATTCAATCATGTACCTTCATTTTACAACAAATTGGAAGTCTCTAGCACAATATTTCGATTTATGGTGAATTTTTGAAAAACTTTTTCTTACGCCCACAAGGTAACTCTGCCGCTCAATTTAAGAAATTCTTTCATCATTTTGTCGTAACTTTTGCACTGTTCTATATTAGCTGTTACATAAAGTTTTATATATGAAAATGTGCAATTTCATGTACAATACAACAGAAAATAACTCATGGTTGTAGCTTTTATCAGTTTTGAAATATTTTCATATAAATCACGATAACTGCCAAAATTTCAACCTTCGTCAACTTTGACTCGACCGAAATGGTCAAAAAACGCAATTGTAAGCTAAAACTCTTACATTCTAAAAATCTTAATCATTCTAAGTAATATCCAATCATTTACCTTCATTTTGTCAACCAATTTTGCAGTCTGTAGCACAATATTTCGATTTATGGTGAATTTTTAATCGAAAAAAAAATCATAAGAAAACCTTTTCCTTAATGCTCCGCCATTGAAATTCTTTTGTCACGTTGTCAAATTAATTATTTGCACTGTTTTATATTAGTCGTTAACATAAAGTTTTATATATGGAAATGTGCACAATTTCAACCGTAACAATGTGCACAACAGAACATAAACAGAAAATAACTCATGGTTGTAGCTTTTATCAGTTTTGAAATATTTTCATACAAATCACGATAACTGCCAAAATTTCAAGCTTCGGTCAACTTTAACTCGACTGAAATGGTAAAAACGCAATTATAAGCTAAAACTCTTACATTCTAGTAATATTCAATCATGTACCTTCATTTTACAACAAACTGGAAGTCTCTAGCACAATATTTCGATTTATGGTGAATTTCTAAAAAAAAAAATTTTTTCCTTACGCCATGCGCTGTAACTCGCCGAACATCTCAGAAATTCTTTCATGTTGTCGTAATGTTTGCATCGTTTTACATTAGTCATTACATAAACTTTTATATATGAAAATGTGTGCAATTTCAAGTAGAATACAACAGAAATTAGCTCATGGTTGTAGCTTTTATCAGTTTTGAAATATTTTCACATAAATCACGATAACTGCCAAAATTTCAACCTTCAGTCAACTTTAACTCGACTGAAATGGTAAAAAAAACGCAATTGTAAGCTAAAACTCTTACATTTTAGTAATATTCAATCATGTACCTTCATTTTGCAATAAATTGGAAGTCTCTAGCACAATATTTCGATTTATGGTGAATTTTTTAAAAACATTTTCCTTTACGCTCTGAGCTGTAACTCGGCTGAACATCTCAGAAATTCTTTTCGCCTTGTTGTCGTAATATTTGCACCGCTTTATATTAGTCGATACATAAAGTTTTATATATGAAAATGTGTGCAATTTCATTTACAATACAACAAAAAATAACTCATGGTTGTAGCTTTTATCAGTTTGAAATATTTTCATATAAATCACGATAAATAGAAAAAATTCGACTTTTGGTCAACTTTAACTCGACCGAAATGGTCGAAAACTGCAATTGTAAGCTAAAACACTTACAGTCTAGCAATATTCAATCAATTAGCTTCATTTTTCAACAAACGGGAAGTCTCTAGCACAATATTTCGATTTATGGTGAATTTTGAAAAAAAAAATTTTTACGTCCGCACAAGTTACTTAATTCATGCATCATTTTGTGATAATATTTTCTCTGTGTTGCTTTGATCATTTTAAAATTTGTTATATACCAAAATCATCGCAATTTAGTGTACAATACAACTAAAAAAATTAAGTCATTAGCTTTAACCGTTTTGCTTACAGCAGCGATTTGTATACAATTATATACAAGTTTTTTTTTTTTTCGCTGTCATATATTCCAATATTTATATATGATGATATTTTTTTCATTTCTGATGGTTGCATACTAAACTTCAGGCAATGACAAAAAAATGAGCCAAAATGAACTCTTAATCTTAAAAACTAAGCATGCTGTGATTTTTTGAAAAACTTTTTCCGCTTCGTGTTAACTCACCGAATGCCGCCATGCATACGGGAGACATTTTTGTAAACAGGGCTTCGGCGTAAAGGGTTAATGGTTTACCTATTCTGATCAGTCCCTGACAAATTTCTCCCAAACTCGATCAAGCCCAAAAGCCTTTAACTCGCAAGACTGTCTGGGGACGGGAATTCCCTTTACCTTTGCACAAACCTTTCACTCTTCCTTATGCCGCCGACTTACCACATGCCCAAGGAATTCCACCTCCCCAGCCAACCATGTACACTTCTCAAGTTTCACCTTCACCCCACCTCCTCCAACCGCTCCAACACCCTTTCAAGCAACTCCATATTCTCTGCAACAGTCTCACTGCAATCAAAATGTCATCTATAAACACAGTCACCTTCTTCCGATCAAAACCCGCCAAGACCACATTCATTGCCCTTTGAAAGCAGCAGGTGCATTAGCCAATCCAAAGCTCAACCTTCTAAACTGGTAGTGGCAACTGCCACTTGAAAAAGCAGTAACTGGCCTGCTTTCCTCTCAAGCGGCATCTGGTATAGCCCCTTACCAGATCCAATTTGGTAAATAATTTCGTCCCCACACATCTTATACACACAATAGGACACCACATTCATCGGAAATCGTTCCCTCACAGTCACCTCATTCACCTTCCTGTAGTCCACACATTCTCAAACTTCCATCCGGCTTTCGACAGGGACTATGGGGCTATTCCAGGCACTCTCACTCTTCTCAATCACCCCATCCTCCCAAGCTCCTCACACTGCTCCTCGATCTCATGAGTGACAGGCGGGAGAAGTGTCGGGGACGCTGATATATAGTGTCGTCTTCCAAAATTATTTTGAATTCTGGAAGCTTTGACTCCCCAAAATCCTGGTCACCACGACTCAACGCCCCCCGCCTATCCCACAACATTTGCACCAACCGGTCCCTTTCGTTATCGCCAACATTTTCAGTCACTGCAACTCTTCTTTTCAACTCCTCATACTGCCAATCACTACCCTCTTTCATACAACCTGTCATTACCTGTCATAGCTCAACGTATCTCTCGTCATCTACATTCACCAACGATATAAAACCCTGCAATCTCCCTCACGATACCCCGCACTCGTTTTTTCACACTCGGCAACGGTCATGAACACCCGGGATTCTCCATATCCAAAACCCCATCATACACACACACATTTGCCCTCACTAACTTACTCACATCCACACCCTCAACCACATATTCACACTCATCACTGTTGGCTATCCCAAGACCATCTGGCCATGCAACCCTTACACTCACAACCTCACCCACCTCCCGTGGTACCTTCACCCTCTCTCTTGCCACCAGTGGTACTCCCTTCCACAACTTGTGCTCTACTCTTCCATCCTCACCCAAATACAAACCCCCACGTACAACCCCCTTCATATGCAACTCTATAACACTCTCACTGGACGGACCACCATCCCACACCCCTTCAAAATCTATATCCTAACAACATATCGTGTTTATCATTAGCCCCTCAATCACACAAAAATCACTCTCTTCCATCACTACCCCACCAATTTCTATCTTTTCACACATCATCCATACTATAAGTACCCCTAAATTTCCTATCCCACGGACCTCACCCTTACAATTCCTTATCTCACACTCACCCCAGTAACTTATCGTACCCATTTTTAAACAACACATTTACATTACACCCAGTATCAATCAGAGCAATCAAACACACACCCTTACAAATCACTTGCACGCTCATACACTCATGCGTTTTACCCCAAACCCTTTCTCATGCATCAACCCTTCACGCACATGCATTACCCTCACCGTCTGCAATCTGGAGGATCCACCCAACTGAACCCCTCACTAATTAGTTTCCGAACTGGTACTCTGCCCCACTCTCATTCGCCTACACACACTCGCCACATGACCTTCCACCCCACATTCGGTACACTTTGCTCTCCCTTCCTTACACATCCTGGCATAATGCCCATTTTGCCCACAGTTACCACAAATTATGCCCCCATGGGTACCCCGACAGCCACTGGCTATATGTCCTATCTGCCCACACCTATAACACTTGATACCCCTAACCTTCTTACATTCACTCACCAAATGCCCCGTTTCTCCACACCCAAAACAAGCTCCCAGTGCCCACCGACATTCATTTTTCTTATGCCCCACTTTCCCACACCTATAACATTTCTGCCCTAGATCATAACTAACTAACCCTACCCTTCCAATACTACTACTTCTATCTCTCTGTGGCCCCTTGATATTTGCATTATTTACGTTTACACTTCTATCAACTACTTGCTCTGCCACCCACCTCGGTCCTGCCAAAACTGCTTCCCTATAGCTTCTAAATTCTGGTACCTCTGCCCTAACGCTAACACTCCGACTCTCTTTCGCGCATCTGTCAACCTCATGTCTTCAACCAGACCCAAAATTTCATTCCACCTCAACCTTTCATTCGTTCACTTCATCGTTTCCTTGCGCTTCCTATTTATGAACTCATACACACCCTCGGGTACCGTCGCCAACAACTTTCGTACTAACTCTTTGCACTCATTTATTCCCTCATCACCAAATTTCCTTCTGGCTAATGTTTCCAACCGACAGACGTACATATCCAAAGATTCACCATCATTCATTCTTGCCTCATCGAAATCATGTTTCCTCTTATACTTAACACTATTTTTGTCCTTCTTGCCTGTTCTATAATCCTACTTTTAATACTTTCATAGGACACATGACCTACACTCATTACCACTCCATACATACTCAGCAAAACCCTGTTAAGAAACCCCCTAACTCTCGTGCCCATACCCTCTTATTCTCTCCATATTTAGCCATGCAATAACCTTCATACTCCCTGAAAAAATCCCTTATATCCCTACTTCCATACTCTTCATACTTCTCACACCATGGCACTTCTCTCACATACATAGCCTTCCGTACTTCTTTCTCACTCTCACTGTCGCTGCCGCTAGTTTCACTCTGACCTTTCTTACACTCTTCCGAATACAGCAAATCCACTTCCACACTAACATCCATCCTCCCAACTGCACTTTTCTTACCCATCTTCTCAACTGCCCTTATCCAATCTCCACTATCCAACTCACTTTCTTCTTGTTCCTTACTCTTTTCCCATTTCCCAATATCAACTTTCTCCTCATCCTTCCTAAGCCCCTTTCCTTTTTTCTTCTTTTCCTCACCCCCTTTCTTAACCTTGTCCTCCCGTTTACCTTTAGCCAGCATCTCTCTTCTTTTCCTTCTTTGCTGCACCTAAATCACTTCCATCACTCTCATCTCCACTCTTCTCTACCTTCTGCAACCCTTCTGGCCCATCCCAAGACCCAGGGAACCTCCTCCTACAGCTCCTTCTCCAAAGAACTCCTTAAGCATTCCCTTCATCATTTCCTGCATCCTACTTACTGCAGACTCTAACTTCTTATCCATTCTTTCTTCAGACTCTTTCACCCCTCTTTTCATTTCTTCTTTGCACTCCTTAGCATTCCCCACCTCCTCCAACTGACTCCTCAACTCCTCATTCTCACTCCTCAGTCTCCCATTCTCCTCCTCCAGCCTACCCTGGAGTTCCCTAACACCCGGAGTTCCTCTCTCAGTTTCTCTATCTCACTCATCCTGACCTCTTACTCTCACTCTACCCACCACAAAACAATCCTAACAGTAAATACACAACAGCCCCACGTTGGGCGCCAAATAATGTGGCGGGATTTCACAACCACACACTCACCCTAACAAAAAAACAGCACATACACTCACCTCATACTAGGCTAGGCCTACAAATTCCGGACGGGAACTTTTGCCAAAGCAGGAGGAGGTCACGGAGTCACCACAACCACCGATGATGCCAAAGCTCACCACCAACAACAACAGTCCACAACCAAGAAAACAACAAACCAACCAGTACACAAACACGACCCAAAACAAGACTCAAAAAGACTCAACCACGAAGATTCAAACTCACCTCACTAGGAACACAGCTGAAAAAAAAACAACCAGGCTATTACACGACACCGATCACGCAACCAAAACAGCCAAAAACCCAAAACACGCCCAAAGTACAAACACTCCAACCACAAAGCCTCCAAACACCAAATCACACAAACTGAACATAAAAAAAAGCAACTAAACTCCGATCAACTACTGGGAAAACCGTCCTTTTTGCACAATATCTCTGTCCAGACTCCCGCCACGATCATCCAAAAAAACACAGTTCCGCGCACTCCCAAAACAACGGACAATCCAAACGTAAACAAAAGAAAACTACACTCTCTAACGATATCATTCACCAACTACGTATGCCGCTGTTCTTTCTCTCTCTCTCTCTCACACACACAAGATGTCGTCGTTCGTTTTCTCTCTTTCTCTCACACACACAAGATGTCGTCAAATGCAATAACCTCATTCCTCCATAGCACACACTCTTTACTAACCCCAATTAACACTATTGCATCTTTATAGTTTGAGCGCCGCGCCTACCAGAGATCCGAGGTGTCTGGGAGCACTCGACAGCACAAAAAAATAATTTTTTCAAAAATTCAGCAAAAATAGAAATTTTATGCCAACAACGTTCATTTTGCTGTCCTTTTTTTCTCATTGTTTATATTTTATGGTGGAATAGTCAGAATAAGAGTCCCAGCCCTCTAAATACGAAAAAATTTGAGTTATTTAACAAAAAAAAATCTGTACTTATTTTTACATTTTCGTTCGTAGTCCAAAAACTATGAAAGTCAGGCAAATGAATTTTTTTTATGAGAAAGCCAACAAAATTCTCCAAATATTGATATATAAAATAATGAAAAACGAATAAGTACAGTAGGTGAAAAAATTGATAGAAAAGAGGGTAAGAAAAAGAGCGCTCTGCCCGATGTACGGTGAGAATTAGCGATAGAAAGTTTTTTTTCTGAAGAGCTCTATCTTGGTTATTTTTCATTGGAATTACCTTGTAATATTAAAAAATGTAGAGGAGAGGTTGAGGAATACAGTGAGAGTCAAGAAAAATGGTTTTGGTAACGGCAACAGTTTCATTTTGATGTTATAAGCTCATTGAAACGAAAAAAATGTTACCGTTGTCAACATTATCGTTCGTAGCTCAAAAACTATAACAGTTAGGCGAATGAATTATTTTTTATGAGAAAGCCAACAAAATTCTTTAAATATCATTATATAAAATAATGAAAAACGAATAAGTACAGTTGGTGAAAAAATTGACAGAAAAGAGGGTAAGAAACAGAGCGCTCTGCCCGGCGTACGGTGAGAATTAGCGCTGGAAAGTTATTTTTTTTGAAGAGCTCTATCTCTGTTATTTTTCATAGGAATTACTTTGTAAATATACAAAAATGTAGAGTAAAGGTTGAGGAATATGGCGAGAGTCAAGAAAAATGGTTTTGGTAAAGGCAACAGTTTCATTTTGACGTTATAAGTTGATCAAAACGAAAAAAAATGTTACTGTTGTCAACATTATCGTTCATAGCTCAAAAACTATAACAGTGAGGCGAATGAATTATTTTTTATGAGAAAGCCCACAAAATTCTCAAAATATCGACATATAAAAGAATGAAAAACGATTAAGTACAGTTGGTGAAGGATAGAAAAAGAGGGTACGAAACAGTGTGTTTCCAATAATGTAATCCCACATTTTATAAAAAATGTAAAAGAAAAATGTAAGATATGAGAGAGAAGCGTGGGTAGGATCAGCTGATTACATTGTGAGAATTTTACTACGCCAGGGGATTTGCGCATGCGCAGTACAGGAACTGCTTAGCTGGCGTACTGATGCCTGAGTTACACGGTCCAAGGTATGCTTTAGCCTATGGAAACCACTAATTGTCCGAATAAAAAAAAAATTTACTCCTAACTCATACGAAAAATTTCGGTAAATTTTACGTAGCGGTACGTCAGTCAGGTAGGAAGGGGAGTAGGGTAATTTTAAATACCACTACGTCACTTAACCTACATGTAAAAATTACTGTGTCCAGAAAGGTTACTGGAATGAAAAGCCCACCTTAGACATGAATAGAATAAATTAGAGACAGGAACAGCATCAGCCCTTAGTAAAAACTTTGCCTACCCATACTACGTCCAATTCTGCAGAGGAAGGCAGACAATCACTGGTCCCCAACAAACATACAATAAAAAATTAAAATGTGGAGAATACAGAAAAGACTTAGACCATGACATGGTTTGGTACAGCTTTAACTTCATATAGGTGACCTGAGAAAATAGTGACCCGACATGATGACATTACAGTTGCAAAATGGAATAAGGGTAGTTGCAAGTGATGGGGATATAAGTACTGCCCTACATAGTGGAGTGTTCTGTTGAGCTAAAGCAGGTTGGTGCAACTACAGTAGTTATACATGGATTAAATTGGACATTACTTAATAACAATGTAATTATTGAGTAAATATATTAAAGAAAATTTTGAAAGATAAAGATGCAAAATGGTTACCTTGATCATCTCTAAATGAGTAACTCGGAACTCTGGACCAGGATATGCCAAGGTTGCCATGACAGCAGCTTTTGAGTGGGAGTGTATCACAGCACCTGCTCCTCTCACTGGAAATTGAAGAGTTTGATAATTACCTTTTTTTACAGAGTAGCCATTGTTTGTCCTCAAAGCAATTACGCTCTCATGGTCCCCCTAAGGCTCCATAAGACAGACCAACCATTCTCAAAGAATTCTTTTATAGCTGGTCTTGACCAGAATACAGGTAGTGCTTACTGGCACAGAGATAAAATATAAAGGACTCAGGACAAGAGGGCTCCATCTCCTGTCCACAACAACAACCAAAGTTTTCCTTTCATCCTACTTGCACAGATGTGACAACAGAGCGTACGTTGGCTATCTTCTTCATTACACTCTGGTGTCTGTCACAAAGTTCACACATCCCCAATGTTTGCTCTGAAAATTGCAATCATCATACCCACTTTAATTACATACAGTTTAAGACCCAGTGAAAAGTTTTACTTCCTTAAAAATTCTAGTGGATAGGCATACATTTGTAAAATTGGGAGCCAGTAGGTCTATTGGAAGGTAAGAAGTTGGGATTAGATTGCTAGGCTACTCTGTAATTGCTGGGCTTTATTTTTTTTTATATCTGTCAAAGTGATAATTAGCATTAGCACATTAATATTAGACAATTCTGTTACTGAAACAGTAAATCGGGTTAACCTAACTTTTCGTTTATGAAACATAGCCTTGATAGTAGTTCAGAGTCATGCTTGACTTAAAAGCCAGTATCTCCTTTGTAGTATTTTATAATCACACTAAACGGATTTTATGATATAGAAAGTTCCCCACTTATCCTTAATACTGGGTTTTATGGATATGACCCCACGATAATGTTACCTAACATCATACTATGAACACATACTTGTGGCTATGTCAGCCTGTTTTAATTTGCAGAGTTTGTTGCCTATACAGGCAGTCCCCAGTTAACGGCGGGCTCGGTTAACAGCAATTCGGTTTTATGGCACTTGTCTAGCAACGAAAATCGGCAATTTTCGGCGCTGAAAATCGCCGATTTCCGCTTTTCAGTGCCGATAACTGGGTATTGGCACCGATACATAGCTAACAGTGGTGCCGATAACTGAAAATCGGTGCTTTTTGGCGCCGATAGCCATAAAAAAACGCCGAAATCACTGATTTTCGGTTATCATCACACCCTCAGAAACGGAACCCCGCCGATAACCGGGGACTGCCTGTATATGTTTTATTCTTTGCAGTCCTAAGGTGCCTTATGTGATTATGTTGGGTCTGGCTATGAGATTAATGCACCTTCCTGTTAATATTTCAGCATGACCACTACTCATGGCAATAATGTTTCAGGTAAGTCACAGATTATCAAGGGTTTTCTTTACTCAGGATACCCATTAGGGTTTGACAATAAATAACAGGAAATACATGAACCTATATACTGTACAGGCAGTCCCCAGTTATCAGCGGGGTTCCGTTCCCGACGGCATGACGACAACCAAAAATCGCCGCTAACCAAAAATCGGCGATAATAGCACTGATCCCCGGTTAGCGGCGCCGATAACCGGTTAGTGGTGCTGCCGATAAGAGGCAATCAGCGCCATTAACCAGTTATCAGTGCCGATAATCGGTTATCAGCGACGAAAATCTGGTTACCGTCGTCGCTAGACAAGCGCCATAAAACCAGATCGCCAGTAAGCGAGGCTGCCGATAACCGGGGACTGCCTGAATGTATTATCCCTCGTGGTTCTACTTTGACTTACCTAATTTTGTTGGGTCTGCCTGCAGAATTACTGCACCTTCCCTATGTCAGGAATACTGCCTCTAATAACCACCTCATAAACTCGGAGACTTCTTTGAAAGAAATATTTCTGAAGTTAATGATGTACTCACCTTTTGGATATCATGTGACTAAGGAAATGAGTGAGGATCTGTCTTTTTAATGAGGGAAACCTAAATATTTCTCTGCCCTTTTAGAGTGGTTTGTTTAATGCTAGGGTGTAGGAAAAATAGGACCATCTGGGATGTTTGCTGTGACATTTAGGTAAACCTTGAGTGCTTGAACCATGCATAATATTTTATCCAAAATACTAAGTTCCCTTATCAGGAAGGGGATTTTCCCTCATAAAAGGTCCTCAATCTTGGCCAGGATGATAGGCTAAGAGACAACAGTAAATGACAACTAGGTTTGAGTGATGAACTGTTGTCCCCGTCGAAAAGAACCCAGTACACTAATCCAGCTCATCATGCCAAAGTGGTAAAAAAGACTGCCTTTTGGAACATAGGAGTTATAGCTGTATTGAGCCCACTGAATTAACGATATGACAAGAGTCTAAGAAGCTTATTCAGGGACCAGGTAATGGGAGTCCTGCGAGAGCTGGCCTTTGCTGTGCAAAAGACAAGAAGGGAATTAACAGTTTCTGTATTAGAATCCACTCCAAAACCATAAAGCAAGGGTTTTGATAATGCTGCCTTGTATGCCATGATTATTGTAATAGCAAGGCACTTAACCTCAAAAGATATATATGTAAAACTGTTTCAAAAGATTTCAACTGGGCTCTTAGTATGGAGGTAATCTAACTGTATTTTCCATATGGACTGGTATGTTGGATAGATGAAGTGTATAGTTTATGTATTAGGTACCTAGCAATGTTAAATCATTTTTATGGTAGGATAGCTTTAAAAGCTCCACACATGAAGGTCATGGTTGAGAAAGGAGGATGCATAGACAACTTCCCCTCTTTCTGTCAGGGATAGAACAGTGGATGGTAATGGAAACTATTCTCTCACCTGTTGTTAGAGATAAAAGGAACCAATGACTGTTCATCTAATTCAGGGCCACTAGGTAAGCAGTTCCATTAAAAGCTAGTAGATTGTTTAAAGCCCTCGAAATCTGGGGCAATGGAGGAAAAAGGTGTATCATCCTCCATTCATTCTAGTCTTGTAGGATGCATCTCTTGCTATTGCCTGAATGTCCAGGTTCACACACACAGACACACACACTGGATTTAGATGATTCTCACACTTTTGGATGTGGAAACATGTTAGCGATTACTACCTTGAGAGGGACTGTTGTCTGGAAGAGCTGGGCTGTGCAAGGAATCTTCTCAGTCCTTCCTTATCCTGGTTTGAGTGCTGTTGGGAAGAGACAGCCAGCCATGAAAAGTATCCCAACAAAGTCCCAGCCTCAGAAAAAGTATGCTGAATGTAAGGCAGGACTTGTTTCTAATTATTAGGAAAACTTTTGACTGGAGTCTGTTGACTACCACTCACAGGTTTTGTCTGTACTCTTCTCTGGCGGCTTCCCAGATTAACCATTCATGTAGGTAGGACACCAGTTAAACTTCTTTCTTGAGGGCCCATAAAATAACTAAGTACAATATATCGAAAAATTTATGCAAGCAATGTGTTTGTTCAAACTTGATGGGTTGAGGATCAACCTTTGTTCAGAGGAATCCTTGGAGACGCAGAAGAGTGTTAGCTAATAAGCACAACTTTCTCTATGGCCATTTTTAAGAGGGGCTTAGTTTTTGAGAAAAAAAAAAAAAAAAAAAAAAAAATCTCCTTTAGAGGAGAGGGAGGTGAGACCATCTGTACCCTAGCCCATTGAAAATTTTACCATCTCCAAGGGGGAGAACTTCCACAGCATGCCTGTTCCATAGGGCTCCACCTCTTCCATTTGTCTTGAATATGCAGTCCAGGAGTTGATTTTCCATTTTCCCCAGTATGAGCATCTTTGTTCATTAAGGGGTGCTGCTGCTATTGTTGTCCTTTCTTTTGTTGTTGGAGGAATCCTTTAGTAGTGACTAGAGACTTGTATGGTTCTGATTCATACTGAGCTCTCTTAAGCTTAGGAAGAGGAAACCCTCAAGAGTATTGTTCCCAGCTTCCCCTCTTCCAAGAATACCATAAATTGTGCAATTCTGTTGTTGAGCTTGTTCATTGAGTTGTGCAGCAACAGACTCTTCAGACAGGTCCCGGCAGAAGGGGAAGAATGTAATAGGGAAGTTACGTTGGGGAGCGAAATGTCGGAGCCTACCAATGCTTTCATTCGAGCCATAGTGTGACTCCACAGAGTCTAGTGTTCCACATAAGGTCCACATAAGTGTTTTGGTTAATGCAGTGAACATTGTTTTGAAAGATTCTGGAAGTTCTCTAATAAATACTTCCAGCATAGGAGTAGAAGTTATAATATTGATGAGGTGTAGCTGAGCATAAAATTCTGCCATGGCTGTCCTGAGATTTTTCTCGTATGCATCCAAAATTGCTTGGTAGTCATGTCCAATGGGAGCTTTTTCCTCTCAAAAGGAAGGACAAGTGTTGCCCATTCCTCTGTAGAAGTATCAGATACTGGAACAGCGGAGACAAATGGCTTTATTTCTACCATTAACTGTTGTTTCCCAGTCACCAAAAAATTCTGGAATTCTGTCTGCATATGATTGATTGTTTTTAAAAGTGAAGGGATGGAAGGCCGGTGCCTCCTGGAGAGGGTACTGGTTCTCTAAAATTGTTGTTGTGCTATATTTCCCTGTAAACTGGAGAAGTTTGCTTCTATTGCTTTCATTGCAATGTTAATAGGCAGGATAACCATCTCCTTCAGCAGTTTCTGAATTCCTATTGAAAGAGGGACCAAGTGCCATTCAGTACTGGGATAGGCTGCTCTGCCCCCAAAATTATATATCCTCAAGCTCAATCATAGTTTTCCTGTAATTAATGAGGTACTTTCCATCTGATGAAAGGATGTACATTGAGGTATCTCGCCAAGGGTTATCATTATCATTCTCAGGGGTGGATATTGGTGCCTGTACTACATTTTGATTTGAGGTTTTATAGTCCAACCTGATCAAATTGTTACCAGTCAGAGCTCTTGGAGCGAGTAGGTTGTCTCTTATTACTCATTATGATTTCAATGGGGATCTGGACAACTGGTTCAACTTCTTTTTGGGCTGGGATTTTTTATTACCCTGTTCCCATGACCTAAGGTTTTTGGTGAGAAAACTAATCTCTGCCTGGGCAGACTATGCAGCCTCCCTATCGTATAGTTCAGAGGATGAGAAATTTTTACACATCACTCTCAATTCCATATCCAGGACAGACCTAAATTCCTCATGGGAATCATGGATAGCATCTCTGATAAGCTAATGTTCAATAGGAAGGTCATCCTTGATGCTGTTCATGATTTCCTCCCAGAATTCTGAAAGTACAGCAAGTGGAATTTTCCTATCAGAGAAGTCTGCATGAACTGATTGAGCCAAGGCAGTTGTATCATCACTGCCTGGCAGTATAAAAGGTACAGACACTTCAGATGGGATTGGGTGGACCCTATCGAGTCCCCTTCAATATCTGATTTCTGCATGGGAGAGGCAATGTTCTCATATGAAGTATCTCTCTCATATAAAGCAGAAGACTGTTTTCTAGATCTTCCGGATTCAGAAGGGAAATTTCAGCTGGTGTATCAATTTCTTGTTGGATGTTAGTGGACATTTCGTCTCTGTTGGAGGAGGTGACATTTCATCTCTATCGGAGGAGTTGAAGTGGGAGTTCCTAGAATCCACTGCTTATGAAGTATTGGCAAAAATGTGGATTCTGCTTGGAGAGGGATGGAAATACACACCGCTGAAGTTCTGCCAGAACAATGTGATCTTCTTCCGTACTCCTACTGAAACCTATACTAATAGAGACAACTTAACCCTTAAACGCCTATTGGACGTATCATACGTCGACTAAAATTGTCTGTTGGGTGCCGAGTGGACGTACCCGTCGTCGACTACAAAAATTTCAACCTTCGGTCAACTTTGACTCGACCAAATGGTAAAAACGCAATTGTAAGCTAAAACTCTTACATTCTAGTAATATTCAATCATGTACCTTCATTTTGCAACAAATTGGAAGTCTCTAGCAAAATATTTCGATTTATGGTGAATTTTTGAAAAAACTTTTTTCTTAGGCATGACAGGTAACTCAGCGAAAATTTCATAAATTCTTTCGTCATTTTGTCGTAATTTTTGCACTGTTCTATATTAGCCGTTACATAAAGTTTTACATATGAAAATGTGCGCAATTTCATGTACAATACAGCAAAATACAACCCATGGTTGTAGCTTTTATCAGTTTGGAAATATTTTCATATAAATCACGATAACTGCCAAAATTTCAACCTTCGGTCAACTTTGACTTGACCAAAATGGTAACAAAATGCAATTTTAAGCTAAAACTCTTACGATCTAGTAATATTCAATCATTTACCTTCATTTTGCAACCAATTGGAAGTCTCTAGCACAATATTTCGATTTATGGTGAATTTTTGAAAAACTTTTTTCCTTACGTCCGCGCCAGAAATTCTTTAGTCACGTTGTCGTAATGTTTGCACTGTTTTATATTAGTCATTACATAAAGTTTTATATATGGAAATGTGTGCAATTTCACGTAGAATACAACAGAAAATAACTCATGGTTGTAGCTTTTATCAGTTTTGAAATATTTTCATATAAATCACGATAACTGCCAAAATTTCAACCTTCGGTCAACTTTAACTCGACCAAAATGGTAAAAAACGCAATTATAAGCTAAAACTCTTACATTCTAGTAATATTCAATCATGTACCTTCATTTTGCAACAAACTGGAAGTCTCTAACACAATATTTCGATTTATGGTGAATTTCTAAAAAAAAAAATTTTTTCCTTACGCTCTGCGCTGTAACTCGGCCAACATCTCAGAAATTCTTTCACATGTTGTCGTAATGTTTGCATCGTTTTACATTAGTCGTTACATAAACTTTTATATATGAAAATGTGCGCAATTTCATATAGAATACAACAGAAAATAGCTCATGGCTGTAGCTTTTATCAGTTTTGAAATATTTTCACATAAATCATGATAACTGCCAAAATTTCAACCTTCGTCAACTTTAACTCAACCGAAATGGTAAAAAACGCAATTGTAAGCTAAAATTCTTACATTCTAGTAATATTCAATCGTTTAACTTCATTTTGCAATAAATTGGAAGTCTCTAGCACAATATTTCGATTTATGGTGAATTTTTTAAAAAACATTTTCCTTATGTCTGCACGGTAACTCGGCTGAACATCTCAAAATTCTTTCGTCTCATTGTCGTAATATTTGCACCACTTTAAATTAGTCGTTACATAAAGTTTTATATATGAAAATGTGCGCAATTTCATGTACAATACAACAAAAAATAAGTCATGGTTGTAGCTTTTATCAGTTTTGAAATATTTCCATATAAATCACGATAAATAGAAAAAATTTGACTTTCGGTCAACTTTAACTCGACCAAAATGGTAGAAAACTGCAATTGTAAGCTAAAACACTTACAGTCTAGTAATATTCATTCAATTAGCTTCATTTTTCAACAAACGGGAAATCTCTAGCACAATATTTCGATTTGTGGTGAATTTTTGAAAAAAAAAAAATTTTTTTACGTCCGAAATGTTACAATTCATGCATCATTTTGTGATAATATTTTCTCTGTGTTGCTTTGATCGTTTTAAAATTTGTTATATACCAAAATCATCGCAATTTAGTGTACAATACAACTAAAAAAAATTAACTCATTAGCTTTAACAGTTTTGCTTACAGCGCGATTTGTATACAATTATATACGTTTTTTTTTTTCGCTGTCATATATTCCAATATTTATATATGATGATATTTTTTTTCATTTCTGATGGTTGCATACTAAACTTCAGGCAATGACGAAAAAAATGAGCCAAAAATGAACTCTTAATCTTAAAAACTAAGCGTGCTGTGATTTTTTGAAAAAACTTTTTTCCGCTTCGGCGCTAACTCACAGAACGCCGTCGGCATACGGGAGACGTTTTTGTAAATAGGGCTTCGGCGTTAAAGGGTTAAAATGAACTCTTTCATCATTTAAACTTACTGCCAGGGGCATATTGCATATTTCACATGTGTCTGGTAACCAAGCAAATTCTCCTTTACAGGCAGTCCCTGGTTATCAGCGGGGTTCCATTTCCAAGGGTGTGATGATAACCGAAAATCGGGGATTTCAACGCTTTTTCGGCGATTTTTGGGGGTTATCAGCGTCAAAAAGCGCCGATTTTCGGTTATCGGCGCCTCTGTTAGGTATGTATCGGCACCGATAAGCGGAAATCTGCGATTTTTGGCGCTAGACAAGCACCATAAAACCGGATTGCTGTTAACCGAGCTCGCCGTTAACCGGGGACTGCCTGTATAGGTTCTTGGGTCAATTTCAAGTTCTTTAAAGTGTTGCCAAACTCTAAAGGGTATCCTGAATAAAGAAAAGGTTGATAACCAGTGACTTTACCTTGGATCAAAATTTCCAGAAACACTATTGCTACAGGAATGGTGGTCATGCTGAAACATTATCAGGGAAGGTGCAATAATCCCTCAGTCAGACCCAACATTATTAGGCAAGTCAACTTAAAACCAAAAAGAATAAAACATATATGGGTTCTTGCACTGTTTCCTGCACTTTACTGCCACACCCTCATGGGTATCCAGAATAAAGAAAATGGTTGATAACCTGTGACAATACTTTGGACCAAAAATTTATATTCTGGGTTGTTGGGATTTATTTTTTAGGAGCTAAGCATTTTCGTCACCTGTCAATAATTTTGGAAGTTCCTTTGAGGATGAACAGCAGCTATGTTATCAAAAAACAGGTTTTCATGTAGGAAAAACCTATTTTTAATAGCTGCTGTGAGTCCTTTAACACACTCACTTTTCCTAATGAAAAGGCATGGGAATATTCATCTTGCACAGATCTGGCACGTTGTGAGAAAGATAGCTGACACGCGCTGTTGTCATGTCTGTGTGAGTAGGATGAGAGGAAAACTGAGGTAGTCGTTGTGGACAGGAGATAGAGCCCTCTTGTCCTGTATCCTTAATGTTCTATCACTGTGCCAACAAGCACTATTCTGACATAGACCAACTATATGAGAATTCTTTGAGATTGGTTGGTCTACCTTATGAACCCTCTTTTGAGGACTCACAGTGGCTACCAAAAATATGTTTTTCCTATGTCAAAACCTGTTTTTTATGAAAACAACAAAAAAAGGTAAACAATATATATTAATGTACTCACATCATATTTATTCACTAATCTGAAGGGATATTTATTGCTAGTATTACAAATTTAATTGTAACTTGATGTCATATCCTTCTGATAATTTAGTAAGTTTTTTAATGACATTGTGTATCTTGATCATAGATCCTTCCAGTTCAAGGCAATACATTATTTTCAAGCTTAAAAATGAAGATTCTGCTCATACAAGTGATCCCAATTTAATTCTTGGTGTATATTATAAATTCCTAAAATAAAATACATTATCCATATATTATTTTAAAAACCTATTAAAAAATGTACATAGAATTTAAGTTGATTACTCTGTCACCATTATTTTGTAATGCTGTATGATTTTCACTTACGCAGCTTAACATTAAAAAACTATGAAAAAGCCATCAGAAGATGATCCTTGATTCAGCATACAGCCCACATTTTTAGCTTCAAAGTTAGAAGCTCCTTATACAGCAAATTGTCTTGTGTATCAAAATATAATATGCAATCATTTCTATTTCCCTTTACATCCATTTTTAACACCAAAGGAGATTCTCATTTACGAGAACAAATGTCTCCATGCCTTACATCTCAAACCCACTATTAAATCAGATATGCAAAAATCTGAGGATTAAACTTGATTTTGCCTATCATGTGAACTACACCATTATAATAGATGTTTCATTGCTATTGGCTAAAAAGCCAAATCTCTTATAAGATTTCTAATAAGAAGGATATTATACTCCAGCAAGGTACTTACTCTTATAAGCCAACATAAACAATGGCGTACACTGAGAAATTTTTAGATTTTTCTGAAGAGGAGGAATAACAACTTCCTCACCATCAGGGCTTAAGACAAAAATGTCTTCTGGTTGTAAACGCTCCTTCTGGACACCAGAGGGGGCAACATAGATCTGGTCCCTGAAAAAAAAAAAATTTACTATAACAAAGTTTTTAATAAAAAATTTTACTATTTCCTATTATGCACAAAGATGCCTTAACCTGTAGTCATAGTGACTACCAGAATCCTCCAAAGTGAAGCCATTGTTGAACACACTTTACCGCTGTGATTATTAGTTGTACAAGTGAGGTACTCTGCTGCTCTTGAAATTAATACAATAATAACTGCCCCACAGGTGGTCCAATCTCCATGATCAGTTGGAGGCCACTCAGTGTGATATGAGGGTCTATTTAATTACAAACATTAAATTTTTACTGAATGAACTGAAATATGCCTACCATCTAGGCTATACATATCACTGACTTATCGAAAAAGGTCATTACAGAGTAACATCTCAGTCATTTGGACTTCCCATACCTGCACCATTCCTTTAACTGCACCTTACTGTGTGACTGTGCATGTGTACCAAATGCAAAAATGCACAGAGATGCAAACCTGCTAAGTGTTAAAACCTCTTCCCTATGGTAGTGTGCTGAAAGATGTACAGAGAGAGAGAGAGAGAGAGAGAGAGAGAGAGAGAGAGAGAGAGAGAGAGAGAGAGAGAGAGAGAGAGAGAGAGAGAGAATATTGTATATGACATTTCAAGTTTGGCTGTAAGTACTGTGGTCCTACAGCATGAATATTTTCAATCAGTACATGTATTCTAGGGTACCCTTGGAAACCACAATCTCCGACCCATCTAGGTTGTGCTCCGAGTTTATAAGCAGGGCCTTTCTGGATGGGGGGCAATGCCAACTATCAGGGATTGAAACAC
This sequence comes from Macrobrachium rosenbergii, assembly GCF_040412425.1. Lineage (NCBI taxonomy): Eukaryota > Metazoa > Arthropoda > Malacostraca > Decapoda > Palaemonidae > Macrobrachium > Macrobrachium rosenbergii. The sequence continues at coordinate 61,230,815 of NC_089761.1, forward strand.
ACTCGAACACCTTTTGAACGCTACTGGATTTTGCTTTGGGCGTTTGTTTTTATGATTTTGCTTCATATAATGCAAAGCAGTCATGGTATGATTATATAAACAACAATGTGTTGAACTCTACAACCTGTATAATATTGAAACGAAGAAAAAATGCCGAAACTGCCAGGTTGTAGTTAGGAAAGGGGGTGGGGGAGGGAAGGGTAGAATCTGTGTGTTGTGTGCGCGCATGTGGAAATGACAATCTGAAGCAGCGTCACACAAGTGGATGAATCACAGCACCGATCAAGCTAACGTAATGAGTCGGAGCAGAACTTGCCTTATCTTGTCTTGGTTTAAAAGTCTGCTGAAAAGGTAGTGTGCTTTGTCAACGTGCCATTCTGTCTGTCTGTCTGTCTGTCTGTCTGTCTCTCTCTCTTACTCATACTCTCTCTCTCTCACTCATACCCTCTCTCTCTCTCTCTTTTCGTACTATCCCCTTAACAAAGCCTCATGATATCATTGCAGCAATGTCTACTGTATATATTCAAGGGATTCCCTGTACAGTATTTATATGCTGTTTCATAAATCTCATTATCGTGTTATTACAAATAATGAGGTTCAGCCACAACGTTGTGTAAGGCCACCGAGGACTAGAGCCAATCGACCTGATGTGATAACAGAGCGAGGCAGGATTATTGGCTATCACGAGGCAGGGAAGGGGATACGGGAGATAAGTCGCCTTTTCGGTATCTCCAGAGATAAGGCTAGGCTTTGGCTGAGAAGACATGAGGAGGAGGGTCACGTGCTCACCAGGCCCAGACCAGGAGGGCCAAGAGTCATCACACCTGAGGAAGATGGCACATACAAAGGGAATCAGAGAGAGCACCACTCAAAACTGCAGTAAGCATAACAAGGGACGCACTAGTTCAGTGTCACCCAATAACAACAAGGAGGCGATCGCGGTAGACTGGCTGACATTGCTTCATTGCTGCACAGAAGGAAACCTTAACTGATGCCCACAGAGAAGCCCGCCAAAGGTTTGCCGAGGCGTATGCGGATGTTTGACTTGATTTTTGGAGGCGCGTCATTTTCACAGACGAGAAAAGTTTCACGTCTGTTGCAGCAGTCGGTCGGCAGTGTTGGTGAATCCGCAACACTATACACGCTCAGAGACACATCCAAGAAATATCGAGAAGCAGTCATGTGACAACCTGTATGCATGGATGGATGTAGAGGGGAGGTGTTGGTGAACAAACTAACGTTGAAGGATATATGACAGCAGAACAGTATATCAATATTCTCAAGACATCCTTGTTACCATCGCGTCGGTGCGAGCATATGCCATCCCGGAACCAGCGCCTACTGTATACATCTAGTGTAAGACCGCAGTCCAATCTACACTAGTCGGGCAGTCATGCTTTGGTTTGAGATGCATCCAGAAATTAGACTATTGAACTGGCCCCCTAAAGGAGCTGATTGTAATCCCATGAGAATCTATGGGTGCATATGGTTCAGGAATGGAATGTAGAGTAGAAAACAAGGGAAGCAGTGAGGAGACATGCACATACAGTATATAACTTGGTAAAATTAGCATATTTTTATGAGTGTCTTGGAAAAGAGGACCCTCACAGGGTTATAAATATTCACCGTCAACTTCCCTTGGAAGGTACAGAAAAATTTATATTTTTTTTCTTACACCATGTGCATTTGCATATCTTCCTCTTAACACTGATGGTTTTTTTTTTAAACTGGCCTACCTTAATGTTTGCCCAGTCTGGGGGTGTGCTCAATATATATTTAGCCCGTCCTGTAAGGGTTAAATACAGCTGTGATAGCCTATCTGACTTTTGCAAATGGATACTGAAGGTAAAACCTGGGCTAGCCAAGGTCTATAGCTCACACGTAGCCTACACATTTTTATCTTGTGTATGGTAATACAATATGGTAACAACTGATAAGGAAGTTGCTGTATAAAAATACACTAAGGGTTATAAAACCATGGTATGCTACCTGCCTACTGAACTGTGTCATTTACTAGGGAGAGATAAAGAAGGGGTTGCATTTTTTTTTTAAAGTGTATTTTTGCAGCATATTTTGTAACAAATATGGGGGGAAAAGTAGATAATTGCCTTTTGCATGAAGTTTTCAGTTTAAAGTGTGATGGTTGTCGTTTATAAGCATACTGGATGTTTACTGTTATGCGGCATTGACAAGGTTAGGTGAAGAAGGGTACAGAGTTGCCCTTGAACACCCCTAGATTTTTTACTCATCATTATTCTGATTTTCCCATTATCTGAAGGATCTATGGCTCTATTAATCCGGATAATTGAAGGATTACTGTATAGGTCTTGCAATCATATATGTTTAACAGTTCCCCAGGAATAACATGCAGTTTACATAAACAGTACTGGGAGAAGTAATCACCGAGGAGTGAAAAGATTACAGCATATGACAACACAAGCATGGAACCATGTGTGGTGAAAACAAAGAGCATTAAAGCAATAGTACTGTATACTGTATAGAGAAAAGGGGGATGCACTTTAGTGCAAAAAGCAGAGCAGAAAAATGTCATGCAAAAGGAAAGTCATTGAAACAAGTGCCACTTTTACCGTATACTTTCCCTGTATCCATTTAAGCTGAGTGCTTCATCTTTTTGTCACTTATGAAGGGACCCAGCTTATGTCTGCCTGTACTTTACCTTAAGAGGATCATATGTAGAAGTAGGACCCCTAGAAACCACAAATATAGAAGACAGGGCCCAACTTCTCGGAATGGAGAATTTGGATCAATTTTTTCTCACCTGTAAAATGCAGACCCTACATGTCCTCAAATGTAGAAGACAAGCCCCAACTTTCTCCAAATGTAAAATATGGACCAAAATTTTCCCATAGTGTACAATCCTTGCCCAATTTCCTTCCTAAATATAAAGTGACCTCAATCTCCTCACAGTTCTCCTAGCAGTATTATACTTCAGTTAACCCTTAAACGCCGAGCCTCTATTTACAAAAACGTCTCCCGTATGCCGGCGTTCGGGAGTTAGCGCCGAGCGGAAAAAGTTTTTCAAAAAATCACAGCACGCTTAGTTTTTAAGATTAAGAGTTCATTTTGGCTCCTTTTTTGTAATTGCCTGAAGTTTAGTATGCAACCATCAGAAATGAAAAAAATATCATTATCATATATAAATATTGAAATATATGACAGCGCAAAAAAATTTTTCATATATAATTTTATACAAATCACGCTGTGAGCAAAACGGTTAAAGCTAACGGATTATTTTTTTTCTTTGTATTGTACACTAAATTGTGATGATTTTGGTATATAAAAATTGTAAAACGATCAGAGCAACACAGAGAAAATATTATCACAATATCATGCATGAATCCGTAACACGAGGACGTAAAAAAATGTTTCTTTCAAAAATTCACCATAAATCGAAATATTGTGCTAGAGACTTCCCGTTTGTTGAAAAATGAAGCTAATTGATTGAATATTACTAGACTGTACGTGTTTTAGCTTACAATTGCAGTTTTCTACCATTTCGGTCGAGTTAAAGTTGACCGAAGGTCAAATTTTTTCTATTTATCGTAATTTATATGAAAATATTTCAAAACTGATAAAAGCTACAACCATGAGTTATTTTCTGTTGTATTCTACATGAAATTGCGCACATTTTCATATATAAAAGTTTATGTAATGACTAATATAAAACGGTGCAAACATTACGACAACGTGACGAAAGAATTTCTGAGATGTTTGGCCGAGTTACCGCGCAGACATAAGGAAAATGTTTTTTTTCAAAAATTCACCATAAATCGAAATATTGTGCTAGAGACTTCCAATTTATTGCAAAATAAAGGTAAATGATTGAATATTACTAGAATGTACGAGTTTTAGCTTACAATTGCGTTTTTCGACCATTTCGGTTGAGTTAAAGTTGACCAAAGGTTGAAATTTTGGCAGTTATCGTGATTTATGTGAAAATATTTCAAGTGATAAAAGCTACAACCATGAATTATTTTCTGTTGTATTCTACATGAAATTGCGCACATTTTCATAGATAAAAGTTTATGTAACGACTAATGTAAAACGATGCAAACATTACGACAACGTGACGAAAGAATTTCTGAGATGTTCGGCCGAGTTACAGCAGCGCGAGCGTAAGGAAAAAGTTTTTTTCAGAAATTCACCATAAGTCGAAATATTGTGCTAGAGACTTCCAGTTTGTTGCAAAATGAAGGTACATGATTGAATATTACTAGAATGTAAGAGTTTTAGCTTATAATTGCGTTTTTACCATTTTGGTCGAGTTAAAGTTGACCGAAGCTTGAAATTTTGGCAGTTATCGTGATTTATATGAAAATATTTCAAAACTGATAAAAGCTACAACCATGAGTTATTTTCTGTTGTATTCTACATGAAATTGCGCACATTTCCATATATAAAACTTTATTTAACGACTAATATAAAATGGTGCAAACATTACGACAACGTGACAAAAGAATTTCTGGCGCGGACCCAAAGTTTTTTTAAAAAATTCATCATAAATCGAAATATTGTGCTAGAGACTTCCAATTTGTTGCAAAATGAAGGTAAATGATTGAATATTACTAGAATGTAAGAGTTTTAGCTTACAATTGCATTTTTACCATTTCGGTCGAGTCAAAGTTGACGAAGGTTGAAATTTTGGCAGTTATCGAGATTTATATGAAAATATTTCCAAACTGATAAAAGCTACAACCATGGGTTGTATTTTGTTGTATTTTACATGAAATTGCGCACATTTTCATATACAGTATAAAACTTTATGTAACGACTAATATAAAACAGTGCAAAAATTACGACAAAATGACGAAAGAATTTCTGAAATTTTCGGCCGAGTTACCGAGCGGGCGTAAGGAAAAAGTTTTTTCAAAAATTCACCATAAATCAAAATATTGTGCTAGAGACTTCCAATTTGTTGTAAAATGAATGTACATGATTGAATATTTCTAGAATGTAAGAGTTTTACCTTACAATTGCGTTTTTCGACCATTTCGGTCGAGTCAAAGTTGACTGAAGGTTGAAATTTTTTGTAGTCGACGTACAGTACGTCCATTTGGCACCCAACAGACAATTTTAGTCGACGTATGATACGTCCAGTAGGCGTTTAAGGGTTAAGAAGGCCTACATCATATTCCCTTTATGGTTTGATGTTACATCTCCCCACAATGGATGTCTGCTGCTGAAGTCACCAAGAAGAAATGGCTCTGGTAGCTGCCACATTAAGGATATTAAACCCTCTCAGGAGACATGACTATTTGGTGGAATGTAAAGGGAACATATGGTATATTGCCTTCTTAAATTAATCCGTACAGCCACAGCTTGAAGTGGAGTGTTTAGTTTTACTTTGTAGTGTGGAGTATCTCGACGGATGTAGATGAGGGATCCACCGTGATTTCCCACTTCCAAATCAAATTCAGTTCTGAAGTGAACATATTCAGAAGAGGATATAAAACACCAAGAGATGAAGGACATGATCAGGAAAGAATATATGCAGAGACTTAAGGAGATACTCAAGTCAAAACTCAACGGCGGAAACATGACGAAAGCCATAAACACATGGGCAGTACCAGTAATCAGATACAGTGCAGGAGTAGTGGAGTGGATGAAGGCTGAACTCTGCAATATAGACCAGAAAACTAAGAAACACATGACAATATACAAAGCACTACACCCAAGAGCAAATACTGACAGACTATACATAACACGAAAGGAAGGGGGGAGAGGGCTACTAAGCATAGAGGGCTGCGTCAACATTGAGAGCAGAGCACTGGGGCAATATCTGAAAACCAGTGAAGACGAGTGGCTAAGGAGTGGATGGGAGGAAGGAATGATAAAAATAGACAAAGACCCAGAAATATACAGACAGAAGAATGAAAAACAAAACAGAGGAATGGCACAACAAACCAATGCATGGACAGTACATGAGACTGACTAAAGAACTGGCCAGTGATGAAACATGGCAATGGTTACAGAGGAGAGAACTCAAGAGGGAAACAGAAGGAATGCTAACAGCAGCACATGATCAGGCCCTAAGAACCAGATATGTCCAAAGAACAATAGATGGAAATAACATCTCACCCCTATACAGGAAGTGCAATATGAAAGACGAGACCATAAACCACATAGCAAGTGAATGTCCAGCACTTGCACAGAACCAGTAAAAAAGAGGCATGATTCAGTAGCAAAAGCCCTCCACTGGAGCCTGTGCAAGAAACACCAGCTGGCTTGCAGTAATAAGTGGTATGAACACCAACCTGAGGGAGTGACAGAAAACGATCAGGCAAAGATCCTCTGAGACTATGGTATCAGAACAGATAGGGTGATATGTGCCAATATACCAGATGTGACACTGATTGACAAAATCAAGAAAAAGTATCACTCATTGATGTTGCAATACCGTGGGACACCAGAGTACAGTAGATGAGAAAGAAAGAGAAAAAATTGATAAGTATCAAGACCTGAAAATAGAAATAAGAAGGATATGGGATATGCCAGTGGAAATTGTATCCATAATCATAGGAGTACTAGGCATGATCCCAAGATCCCTGAGAAGGAATCTGGAAAAAGTAGATGCCAAAGTAACTCCATGACTCATGCAGAAGAGTGTGCTACTAGAAAAAGTGCACATAGTGAGAAAAGTGATGGACTCTTAAGGAGGCAGGATGCAACCCGGACCCCCACACTATAAAAACCACCCAGTTGAATAGGATGACTGTGATAGAAAAAAAAAAAAATTATTAATATAGTAATAATAATGATTAATAATAATAACAATAATAACAATAAACAGGTTTTGACATAGGAAAAACCTATTTTTGGTAGTCGCTGCTGAGTCCTCAAGGAGTTACCTTCCATGGTCTACCAGAGCTCCATGGTGACCAAACTAATATCAAAGAATTCTCTTCTAGTTGGTCTTTTGGCCAGGTATTGTGTCGTAATGATTAACATTATAACACATGATGGAGTATATAATGGACTCAAAGATAAGAGGGCACTTTCCCGTATCTTCAGCGAAGCTGAACCCAGTTTTTCCAACGTCAATTAACCTGCAAGAAAGAGAAGTGACTATTGCGCATGCGCATCCGCCCTCTTGTTTACAACCGGGCCGTTAAAAGACCAAGGAGCCATTACTCTCTGTTGGTCAATGCAGGTTGATCCCTTTGCCCAAATCCCATGCCTTTTCGTCAGGGAAATGGGAGGGTTTTGAGGACTCAACAGCGACTACCAAAAATAGGTTTTTCCTAAGTCAAAACCTGTTTTTTGATAGCTTAGTCGCTGTTTCGTCCTTAAAGAGCTTTACAAAAAAATTGACAGGTGACAAAAAAAGGCTTAAGCTCTCACTTTTTAATCCCAACACCCCAAAGGAAATAGCATTTCCGGTTCAAGATCAAGCCACAGATTTCAAGTCCAATTCTTTATTCCAAATACTTTTCAGGTTTTGATACCAAGGAACAAGAAACTATGCACGAACTTACATTTCAGGATGTAGTTCTACAGTGGCTTACCTAAGCATGGTGGGTTTTGTTGTAGTACTGTCACCCATCTCCCAGCGATAGTTAGCATACTCACCGTCAATATGACCCCTGGTTTTCTGCCGCAGCACCTAGGGGTTAAGACTAACTATGCCACCTACTGATACACAGTGTAGTCGAATTTGTTCGAACATGTGGCAATGATTTAACTGATGACCACCCTATACATTTGGAGACTTCTTTGAAAGAGACATTTCTGAAGGCCAAAGACGTACTTACTTTCCTAACATCATGTGACCTATGGAAAGAGCGTGGATTTCCCTTTTTAATGAGAAAACACTACAATCATTCTCAGTCTTCATAGGAAGAGTGGTTAGTTTGTGCTAGGGTGTAGGAAAATAGGACCTTCTGGGGTGTCGCCGTGACTTCTAGGTAAACCTTAAGTGCTTGAACCGGGTGTAATGTCTTGTCTGCTAAACTGAATTTTCTTATAAGAATGGATTTCCTTTTTAAAGGATCCATATTCTTGGCCAGGAATGATGGGCCAGGGGACAATAGTAATTGATGGTCAGCTATTTGCGTTATGCATCGTCCCCATCTAAGAAAGCCCAGTTTACTAATACTGTACGAGCTCCTGATGCTAAGGCAATCAATAAGATCACCTTTTGTAGCCTGTGCGTTGTGGGTGTATTGGGTCCACTGAATTGAGGGGTTGGTAGAAGTCTAAGCACCTTGTTCAGGGGCCAAGAAATTGGAAGCCTTTCGGGAGCGGGCCTTTGTAGACTGCAGAGGGGAAGTGACAACTTCTATACTGGAGTCAATCCCGAATCCATAAAGCAAGGGTTCCATTAATGCAGCCTTGTATGCCATGACTGTTGTGACCACAAGGCATTTGTCTTCAAAAGGGTATATAAGAAAAATAAAGTTTCTATAGAAATCTCAACTGGGCTCTCAGTATGGATATAATCTAACCATATCTTCCATACAGACTGGTAATGCTGGATAGAAGTCTGTAATTTTTGCACTAGGTACCTAGCAATGTTGAGTGAGTAATTATCACGACAGATACTTTTAAAAATTCTATATGTGAAGGTCTCAGCTTAGAAAGGAGAGACTTTCCCTCCTACTGTCTGGGATAGAACAGCGGACGACAGTGGAATTATCTTTTTGTCCGTTGTTGAGGTAATAAGAACCATTGCCTGTTTGGCCAATTTGGGGCTATTAAGTACAATATTCCTATGAAGGTTAGAAGTTTGCTCAAAACCTTTGAAATCTGGGACAATGGAGAAAAAATTATTGTCCTCCCCTTGTTCCAGTCTTAAGGAAGGCATCTCTTGCTGTTGCTTAACTGTCCAGGTTTGGAGACACATACATTAGGAGTTTGTGATTCTAGTATGTGGCGAACAGGTCCACTTCCGGTTGTGGAAGCATGTTGGCTATTATTTGAAAAGAGTGGTTGTCCAACATCCACTCTGTTGAGGCTGTCGTTTTCCTTGATAGAGAGTCTGCTATTACAATGAGACCCCCTGTGAGGTGAACTGCAGACATGTGCCACTTCCTTGCTTGCGCCATCCGAAGGATGGCTAACATTACCATATTGAGAGGAGGTGAATGTGATCCAGACCTCTTGATGTAGGATATTGTGGTTATGTTCTCTCTCTTCTGGAGGTTTGAGTTTGAGAGACAAAAAGACGGCCATCAGCTCCAGGAACTTTGATATAACAATTCCTGACTAGCTGATCACCTCCCTGCCACCTGACAATCCTCCCAATGTCCTCCCACCCTGTCAACGAGGCATCTGTGAGTTTGTCACTCATACAGATGGAGGAGTCAGGGTGACCTGTTTCACCAGAGATTCCTTCCAAATCTAAGGCCGAAGTATCTCCCCAACTCTTTTAGTCCTTTGATGAGGTCTGTCTCGCATCTTTTTTCTTGCATGCAATAGCCAGAATTTGTTCACATTTTTAGTTGCAATCTATGTATTGGATCTATTACTGATGAGAACTGCAGCAGGCCCATCAAACGTTCTGATTGCCATCTGGAAACTCTGGGCTGTGCAAGGAACCTTTTGAGGACTTGCCTTATTCTGTTTTGAGTATGATGGGGAGAGACAACAGGCCGTGAAGAGTATCTCAACACAGCCACTGAAAGTGTCTGCTGGGCGTGAGGCAGGATGTTTTCATATTTATAATAAAACCTTTTGACTGTACTTTAGTCTGTTGACCATTGCTCTTAGGTTTTTCATGCACTCTTTTCTTGTGGGTCCCCAGATCTTTTTGTTTGAGTTTCTGAACGAATACCATTGCTGGTTTTGAAAAATATTCTTTAGGCAATGTTTAGCTGAAAGGACTTGACTTTGAATTTGTATGTATCTTTCCCTATTTGGAACCTTTGGAAGGGGCGGAAGGGAACGGCTATAGGGATGTGCCAGTGTGCATCTTTCAGATCCATAGAAACTGCCCGACCCCCTTTTTGAAATGATTCAATGTACTTAGGCAATGGTAATCATCCAAAACTTTCAGCCAATAATGTGCTTGTTCAATATTGATTGGTTGAGGATCACTCTTCTTTTGGATGAGTCCCTTTTGAGGACACTGAAGAGACATACTTGGTGGCGAATATCGCAAAGTTTCTGTCCCCCACAGGAAAACTTCCATTGTTTGTGATGTCATCGAAGCTGACCCCAACCAATATAAATCCTCTTGGTATCTGCCTCCTCCTCTGCCTTCACCTTTGATAGACATTCCAGGTGTTGTTTTTCCTTTTTCCCCTTATGAGATGGTTTTTGGACCTTGTGAAAAAGGATGGCCTTGAAGTTGCTGTTGTCCCTTTGCAAGGAATTGTCCCTTCTGACCACCTAACTGTTTTTTGAGGAAAAATTTTTTGGGGGTGACTGAAGGCTTATGTGATTTTTTATAAAAGTGAGCCTTTTTTTGGGGTTGGGTAAAGGGAAATTTTGGGTTCTTTGTTTCCTGAATTCCTCTTTTCCCAGAAGAGCGTACACTGTACAATTCTGTTGGTGGGCATGCTCGTTGAGTTGAGCCACAACAGACTCCTCTAACAGGTTCTTACAGAAGGGGTTAGAATGTAACAATGCAGTGACATTGGAGAGTGATTTGATGGAGCTCTCCAATGCTTCCATTCGCAATTTTATGCGGCATTCTAGGAAGTCAAAGAGTGCTTTCCATCAGGTTCCCATAAGACTTTTGGCCTCTACAGCAAAAATTATCCTGGGATGTTCTGGAAGCCTTCAGATGGCAACTTCCAGCAAGGTGATAGAGGTTATAATGCTAAGGAGTTGGGGCCTAGCATAAAATTCTGACGAGGCTACTTAGTGAGCAACTTGGGTCTAATTCAAAAAGGAAGTAGAGATCCATTTTTCACTGACCTGGTAAAGGGTGATTTCTTTAGTTTTTAATGCTATAGGCACAGGTAAGAAAACCATTTCTGTTAGTGGTTTCTCCAAGTCTGGTGAGGATGGTACCAGGTGCCATTCTGTATTAAGGAATGCTGCCGTTTGTAAATTCTACATTTACAACTTCGATCATAGTTTTTCTCTCATTAATTACCTACTTGCCATTGGGAGAGAAAGTGCACACTGAGGTGTCTCACCAAGGATTATCAGTATCATCAGGGGTGAGTATTGGAGCCCCTATTATGTTTTGATCTGAAGTTCTGTATTCCAAACTGACCCATTGCTGTTTCTAGTCGGAATTCTAAAATCAGACCTTGTTTGGGCGGCATTTGTATCTACACTCACTTTTCGGTTACAGGGTGTAGTACTTTTGCACTCTGGTGCGTACATGACTGACTGACTGCTTTTCAGAATCATGCTTTATGTCCCTTATATATTGCCATTCTGTGGCAAGGGCATCTTTGATAGTACTCAATTTCCTTACAGAATTGACCAAATGGCGCAAACTGTGTATCCCTTTTGGGGGAACTTGCTGCAAACAGTGTATCCCTTTTGGGGGAGCTTGCCGCAAACTGTGTATCCCTTTAGGGGTACAGGTCAATAAAAACTCAATTTCCTTACAGAACTGATCAAATGTCGCAAACTATGCATCCCTTTTGGGGGAGCTTGCTGCAAACTGTGTATCCCTTTTGCGGGTACAGGTCAATAAAAACTCAATTTTCTTACAGAACTGATCAAATGGAGCAAACCCTGTATCCCTTTTTTGGGGGAGCTTGCCCAAAATGTCTACCCCTTTTGGGGGAGCTTGTCATAAACTGTGTATCCCTTTTGGGGAGCTTGCCATAAACTGTGTATCCCTTTTGGGGAGCTTGCCATAAACTGTGTATCCCTTTTGGGGGAGCTCTTGTGCAATCTAACTGCTTTAGCAACTAACTGTAACTGCCTGGAAGGGGCAGAAGTCTACTATATCTTTCCAAAAAGTAGACATTTCAGTCTGAGTTAGGTGGATCCCAGTATCCCTTTTGGGGGAAAGATCCTATTCAGCAATGATAGCTGCATGGGGAATAGAATTCCTTCTGTGAGGTTTCTTCCGTGGCTAGCTTAAATTTATGTTCCTAAGCCTTCTGGGTTCAGCAGGGCCATTCCGATGGCAATGTTCACTCCATATTTTTTAATAAGAATGTGAACTCCATGTAAAGATTCCTCTACTTCCTCCACAGGGTTAACCTGGGAGGTATTAGCGACTGATGTTACTGGGTTTTGGACCACACATTGATGTTGTTCAGAGGAAGGGTTAAATATCCACTGCCGGAGTTCTGCCGGGAAGATAATATCCCCCTTCCTCACCCCTACTGAACCCTAGGTCCCATTGAGACAGCTTCAAAGGAGCTGTTTCGTCCTTAAAACTTGCTGCCAGGAGCATACTACAGATCTTGCCCAAATCTGGCAACCAAGCAAATTTTCCTTGTTTTTTACAAGGACCATGCTCATGGCAGGTGGTATGGGCCATACCCACTGGCAAAAAAGTGAACTGAGCAATTTGCTAATGGCGGCCCTGTAGTGATATAAAGCAATTTGTTATCAGAAGCTAGTTAGTATTAATTGTTTTTAAGTGAGGGACACTTTTGTAGTTCCTCCTATAGTTTTCATATTACAGGTTAATTTGATTACAACTGTGCAGTTTTAATGCATTTAATTAAATATCTATGTAAAACCTTCTAAGGTTTAGATTAGTTTTGATACCTGTACATGGCTGTATTACTTATACACTGCTAGTCCTTTTGCAATGACCAAGTGAAATTTTTAATTCCAATTGTCATGCAATTCAGACTAACGGTTATGAACTAATTTGTTTGACTAACCCAAACTACTGTTTTTTATAGCTTAGGGTAATGATTCTAGTTTAATCTACGTTAAGAATAGAGGATTTCTTAGAAGGTTCTTGCTTAACCTATTCTAGGCTTATTTACAACTTAAAAGATATAAACTTTACAGAAAATAATTCTCTTATCTGTTTTATGTGGCCAAGACTACCTTTTCATCTGATGTTCGGCCATCGTTGTTTTAGGCTAATAGTAGGATATTCCTTGTAAGGGCGTTCCTATTTAATATGGTTAGGCTACTGCCTGTTCTGGATTTATATCACCTTTAAGGATAGAGGCTATACAAGACCCTACTAGCATGTAACCTTAACGATATGTTACCGAGTCATGACAAACTAGGTTATTTTATTTAGGCTAGGCTACTGTTTATGTATAATCCTAGGCTTATTTGTTCTTTCTTGACCTGGTATAGGGTACTGCTTAATCCAGATTATTATAACCTTATATTTATTCAACTATTTGTCTAACCCAGTTTGTTGTTTATATCCAATCCTAGGCTATTTGGTTTACTATATAAACAGTAATCACTACTGTGTAACCTTATTAGTGAAACCTTGTAACCAGGTTATAACTTACTCTAACCTAGGCTACTGCCTAATCTGGATTATTTTATTCACACTTAAGTGTATGGGTTACATAAACAAAACACAATTAGCCTACCTTTGTACGTAACCTTAAGGCTAGATTACCATCTCATCCAGCACAGATTATGATTTCATCTAGTCCTAATACTACATGGTTTGGGCTAAGAATTTAGTCCAAAAATGGGATGTTTCATGAAAAGTTACCACTTAACTTGATATAAGGTAATGCCTAAGCTAGTCGTGGATTATTTAGCTCATGCTAAAGTGCACAGGCTTATATATAAAAGAAAAAATTTATATTAATATGTAGCCTCACTGTTATGCTCTCGATTTACTTTGCCCAGATATTGTTATTTTCTGATCCTAGGGTCCTTGGTCTAAGCTAGGCCACTTAGGATATGTAATCCAAGGATGTACATAGGCTACAGACAACATCCTCTATTAATACAGTCTGAATTATTGTCACTTATTGCCTAGATTACTGTAGACATTGTATAATCTGAAAGGATTTTCCATATTAATAATACGTTGTGGAACATTTCTTTTAGTTAAAACATTTAGTCAGAACTTTAAACAATTTTCATTTTACGAAACTAGGTAGCAATCAACGCTTTACGAAACTAGGTAGGCTAGCGATCAACGAGCCGGGTTTCGGCTTTAACACACAATTATATAAATTCCAGAAGTTTAAAACTAAAACTTTCAACTGTTTGTTAATATTGAGCACTTATCTTGCTATTTTTGATGTTTCCATAATCCTCAATACTAAAACGCAGAAAAAAGTAGAATTTTTTTGGAGCACTGGTAACGACGTGAACCGTTCGCTTTAGACCAAACAGAGAGTAATGGCTCCTTGGTCTTTTAACTGCTCGGTTGTAAACAAGAGGGCGGATGCGCATGCGCAATAGTCACTTCTCCTTCTTGCAGGTTATCTGACCTTGGAAAAACTGGGTTCAGCTTCGCTGAAGATAAGGGAAAGTGCCCTCTTATCTTTGAGTCCATTATATACTCCATCATGTGTTATAATGTTAATCATTAAGACACAATACCTGGCCAAAAGGCCAACCAGAAGAGAATTCTTTGATATTAGTTTGGTCACAATGGAGCTCTGGTATACCATGGAAGGTAACTCCTTGAGGACGAAACAGCGACTACGCTATCAAAAATAATTATAATTGTAATGATAATATGTCTTGTTAAAAAGGATGGCTGCATCATGCAAATTAGTCTTATATTGAGTCTTCTCAATTTTTCTTATGACTCACTTTTCTTGCATGCTAATATTGGTCTACAACTGGCCAATGTTCATATATAAACAGTATTCATATAGCATTTTTATTCTCTATAAAAGTGCAGGGTAATGAAAATTGGTGTGGCAAATCTATAGGCTTGCCAGCAGATCCTTTCAGAGTTTCTTATGTCATTTTCACCTGCAGATGGATTCTGGGTACATACTTTGGTGTTTATTTTGGAGTTTCACTTGTCGACAGGTTTTGCCCAGCCCTTTGGTCATCTTCTGCATGGGTGAAACAAATCTAGAAACAAGGGGTGTGTGGAGAGGAATATACAGGGGGGCCAATGTCATGGTCGAGGCAGTGCTGAATTCTCACTGGTCACTAGGAGATATCATCCCTGACTGAAGCCTTCTCCCGGACAGAGATGGCTGCACCTTATCTTGTGTGTGAGCATTGGAGTATGTGGGGGAGAGGATAATGGTACTGGGAGGATCGATGCCCGCAGGTGGGCGCTCCTGATTTGTTAGCTCACCAGCGATGCTGGTGGGTGATGCCCTTCACGCTGACACTGGGAGGAAGAAGGTCTCCTGCGTGGTATTTAGACAAGGCTTCTCTCTCTCGATGTGGTGGGCTTCCAGGAGGCGCAGGCGGCGATGGTTGGTTGTATGGTCAATTATCTCAATGTTAGGGACAGTGTCACCTCTTTTTACTATTGAGTTATGGGCAGTCCTGGCATGATTATATGTGACACCCTCCTGAGCATGGCAGGAGAGCCTCTTGGGAGAAGTGCATGGTAGTCATATCGATGTAGGCACTGAAGCACTCTCAAATGGGGCATTAGTATTGGTAGACCATGCTGGTTCTCTTCAAGGGATGCTGCATGGAGGGCGCCAGGTTATTCTTCATCACCAGACTGCTAATTTTTATATTCCGCTAAAATATAATGAGCTTGATCTTTTTCTTGGAGTTGGATGGTCTGACGTTACCCTAAATGATGGACTTGAGGGCGCACTCATTTTCTTTATATCCTTTGTGGAATATTCCCTTATAGAAGAGTTTGATGTCATCAGAGGTGGCGGGGCGAGGCTCCTTGATGGTATCATCTATTCACGGCTCTTCTAATGTACTTGTCCATGTCCCAATTTGTATGCCTGTTATTGATAAAAACCTGGGCAACACATTCCAGCTGTATGTGTGTCCTTCCAGGAGGAGTAGTGCAAGAGTTCTTCTGATGAAAACACTGACGGCAAGTTGAGGGAGAGCCTCAAGAGATATAAACAATCTGCCATCAGCGCCTTTGTCAGAAGAGAGCTCTCTTGCACTGCTCCTCCTGAAAGGACACACACATAGAGCTGGAATGTGTGCTACTAGAAAAAGGAGGCAGGATGCAACCCGGAACCCCACACTATCAAAACCACCCAGTTGAATAGGATGACTGTGATAGAAAAGAAAAAATAATATACAGTAACTTAAATATTTATGCATTTCTATAGTAAATTATCTTTTTAAACAAACAAAACATACTGCATTCCCAATCTTCTCCAAAGATCTCAGTTGAGGGGTGGAGGTTGGACCTGTCATATATGTCAAATATCTGCATAAATTTTTAAATTATAGAGTATTGTTAGTATTATTATTGTTATTTCAATCTTATTAATATTTGAAAATTAGTACTTATTAGGTAAATCATTTATTTATCATACAAACGTGGTTAGTCCTCACCATCTCCCATAAATTTATTACAAAATTATTGTGTTGCCCTCTCTCTCTCTCTCTCTCTCAATATACATACAGGTTTTATGGCACTTGTCTAGCAACAAGATTGTCAATTTTTGGTGCCAAAAACTGCCAATTTCCACTTATTGGCGTTGATAATTAGGTTTTGGTGCCAATGCATATCTAACAGAGGCACCAATAACCAAAATTCGGCGCTTTAAGGCGTTAACAAGCACCAGAAGTCGCCAGTTTTTCAGTTATTAGCGATTTTTGGCTATCATCACCCCCTCAGAACGGAACCCCTGCCAATAACCAGGGACTGCCCGTGTATTGTCATGAAAAAATACAGTAATCAGTAAATACACAGTGTTGCTCTATGAGATAAAGCGAATTAGTGATAATTTTAGAGGTATGGCCCAAAAGAAAAATCTGGAAATTAGTGAAATTTCCCTTGCGGACAAGTGAATGATGTGTTCCACAAAAATCTGCAACAAAATGAAATGCGGAAATGTGAAACGTGTAAAAATGGGGGTACTGATATTGTAATCGTGTGGTAATTACCAGGGTCAGCTACATCCTTTAGCTGGCTTTTGACTAATGGTATTAACCCTTAAATGCCGAGCCTCTATTTACAAAAACGTCTCCCGTATGCCAGCGGCGTTCAGTGAGTTAGCGCCGAAGCGGAAAAAAGTTTTTAAAAAAATCACAGCACACTTAGTTTTCAAGATTAAGAGTTCATTTTGGCTCCTTTTTTGTCATTGCCTGAAGTTTAGTATGCAACCATCAGAAATGAAAAAAATATCATTATCATATATAAATATTGGAATATATGACAGCGAAAAAAACTCTTATATAATTGTATACAAATCGCTGTAAGCACAACGGTTAAAGCTAATGAGTTAATTTTTTATAGTTGTATTGTACACTAAATTGCGATGATTTTGGTATATAACAAATTGTAAAACGATCAAAGCAACACAGACAAAATATTATCACAAAATGATGCATGAATTCAGTAACGCTGGATGTAAAAAAATGTTTTTTCAAAAATTCACCATAAATCGAAATATTGTGCTAGAGACTTCCCGTTTGTTGAAAAATGAAGCTAATTGATTGAATATTACTAGACTGTAAGTGCTTTAGCTTACAATTGCAGTTTTTTCGACCATTTCGGTCGAGTTAAAGTTGACCGAAAGTCTAATTTTTTCTATTTATCGTGATTTATATGAAAATATTTCAAAACTGATAAAAGCTACAACCATGAGTTATTTTCTGTTGTATTGTACATGAAATTGCACACATTTTCATATATAAAACTTCATGTAACAACTAATATAAAACGGTGCAAATATTACGACAACGAGACGAAAGAATTTCTGAGATGTTCGGCCGAGTTACCGCGCAGACGTAAGGAAAATGTTTTTTTCAAAAATTCACCATAAATCGAAATATTGTGCTAGAGACTTCCAATTTATTGCGAAATGAAGGTAAATGATTGAATATTACTAGAAGGTAAGAGTTTTAGCTTACAATTGCGTTTTTTTACCATTTTGGTCGAGTTAAAGTTGACCAAAGGTTGAAATTTTGGCAGTTATCATGATTTATGTGAAAATATTTCAAAACTGATAAAAGCTACAACCATGAGCTATCTTCTGTTGTATTCTACATGAAATTGCACACATTTTCATATATAAAAGTTTATGTAACGACTAATGTAAAACGATGCAAACATTACGACAACATGACAAAAGAATTTCTGAGATGTTCGGCCGAGTTACCGCACGCAGACGTAATGAAAAAGTTTTTTTTTTTTTTCAGAAATTCACCATAAATCGAAATATTGTGCTAGAGACTTCCAGTTTGTTGCAAAATGAAGGTACATGATTGAATATTACTAGAATGTAAGAGTTTTAGCTTATAATTACGTTTTTTTACCATTTCGGTCAAGTTAAAGTTGACCAAAGCTTGAAATTTTGGCAGTTATCGTGATTTATATGAAAATATTTCAAAACTGATAAAAGCTACAACCATGAGTTATTTTCTGTTGTATTCTACATGAAATTGCACACATTTCCATATATAAAACTTTATGTAACGACTAATATAAAACAGTGCAAACATTACGACAACGTGACTAAAGAATTTCTGGCGCGGACGTGAGGAAAAAGTTTTTTTCAAAAATTCACCATAAATCGAAATATTGTGCTAGAGACTTCCAATTGGTTGCAAAATGAAGGTAAATGATTGAATAATACTAGAATGTAAGAGTTTTAGCTTACAATTGCGTTTTTTTACCATTTCGGTCGAGTCAAAGTTGACCAAAGCTTGAAATTTTGGCAGTTATCGTGATTTATATGGAAATATTTCCAAACTGATAAAAGCTACAACCATGAGTTATTTTCTGTTGTATTGTACATGAAATTGCGCACATTTTCATATATAAAACTTTATGTAACGGCTAATATAGAACAGTGCAAAAATTACGACAAAATGACGAAAGAATTTCTGAAATTTTGGGCCTAGTTACCGCGCGGGCATAAGAAAAGTTTTTTCAAAAATTCACCATAAATCGAAATACTGTGCTAGAGACTTCCAATTTGTTGCAAAATGAAGGTACATGATTGAATATTACTAGAATGTAAGAGTTTTACCTTACAATTGCGTTTTTCGACCATTTCGGTCGAGTCAAAGTTGACCGAAGGTTGAAATTTTTTGTAGTCGACGTACGGTACGTCCACTTGGCACCCAACAGACAATTTTAGTCGACGTATGATACGTCCAGTAGGCGTTTAAGGGTTAAGTGCACTAAGAGTAGGGAGTCTGGGAGAAACTGGTGAATTATGCATGCATTGAATAGGGCAGCTAGCAAAATGTAAATTATCAGGTGGCAGAATCAGAAAGCTTATGCAGGAAGACCATTGCAGGTGGGCAATTTATTATTGGGTAAGTTGCTTATGGCATCGCTGATGTTGCCTAGCGTAACGTAATTGGTGAATTGAAATTGGATGTTATCAGTAAGGAGGTTATCTACTTCCCTTCAAGTCTTGATCGTTTATGCAATTTAGAACAGCGCTGAAGTGATTGCCCAACATTCTAGCGATAGCCTCATCGCTGACAGCTGCTCTTACTTTCTGTGATAGCTTCTTAGGTATGGGATTTAGGGACTGAATGTCATTCCAAGGACAAGGGTAACCACCGGATTCTAATTTTCTGGACATTTCATCCGCTCTTAGTTGCTTTTCAATTAGTCTGCAGTGCTTAAGAGCAAGTATGAACTGCACTCTTGCCTATCTCATTAGCAACGCACAGTGTCCTTCCCTCAGGCTACCATTTTGCCTCCACAGCAAAAAAATTTCTTGTGAGTGCGTACTATACGGGTCTTTAACTAAGTTATTCCAGCCAGGTATGTTACGAGCATTGCCTTGACGAATTCTAAAGGTATCCCTGTCAGAGGCAAGCATAGCAGATACTATGTTTGAACTGAATTCTTTAAGATCTCTCCTATGGAGGTCATTTCTCCATTATATATGGTCTATTTCTTTGAAAACAGCAATCCACCTCACAATGCTTTAATTAGTCATTATCCATAAAGGTTTTATTTCATGTGCTGTTCTGCTTACTGGTACCATTTACACTTCAGCCTCACTTTGAAAGACTTGCTACTGTCAACAACATTGGTTTCCAGGATTGCCTTTGCCCATTTTTCATATCCTCATTTTGTTCATTCTTTGTTTCATCAGTCATTTCCATTTTGGGTTGATGACTTACAATGTCTTCCCCTTGCATATTACTATAAGCCCTGCTAGTTTTTCTGCTCCCCTTTTTACCAGTTTGTTCATTCATGAATTTTTTCTTTAATTCTTTCCACTATTGTATTCTCCGTAACAATGTCTATAGTACTTGGTTTTACATTTGGGCTGTGCAAATATTGTTTTACCTCTGGTTAATGCACTACTGCCTGTCCAATTCTTTTTATTACATTGTATTTCCTTTTTGTACCCAGCAAACCACAGTTTCTTTTTATTTTTTCATTTGCATTGGTTTAATAAACAATAACCTTGTATTAATGGCTGGTGACTCTGGGCAGTGAGTGTTCTAGCTTCGCAAGTGTTATTATGCCTCAGCATACTGAAGGTGTTTCTGGAAATGCTTGCAGCACATTCGCATTTACTTTGGGTCAAGACAACCATCTCCAGTGTTCGTCTTGTGAGACATGCCATTATTGGTCACATGACCAATGGGATCTTTCCCCCTCAGAAGAGAGGTTACACATTCCATTCCTCAAAGACTTTTGCTGAAACCTCCTCTGACTCTATCTCTGGATTCTCCAAGCCTCCTTAACCAGAGGCTTCCAGCAAGGAGCAGAAACGTCAAACAAATTATTATCCTTGGATATGCCTCCATCTGGCTCTTAGGCTTGTAAAGCCTTGCTGCCATACCCAACAAAGAAGAAGAACCTATTCTCCTGAGACTTAAGCAGTGACCTGAGTTCCATAGGGCACTGCCCTATTACACCTAAGTCCTTGAACTGGGCTTGCTCCTCCACTGGTTCATGGGATGTTCACCCTCCTCACCTCTCTATTCTGGGCCCTGTCAATTTAACTTTACTTGTTTCTCATTGAGCTTGCTGACACGAATGAAGACTCTTACAGCTGCAGTGGCTATTAGCATACCCAAGTACTTTGCCT
This sequence comes from Macrobrachium rosenbergii, assembly GCF_040412425.1. Classification (NCBI taxonomy): domain Eukaryota; kingdom Metazoa; phylum Arthropoda; class Malacostraca; order Decapoda; family Palaemonidae; genus Macrobrachium; species Macrobrachium rosenbergii. The sequence goes on from NC_089761.1 coordinate 61,251,829, forward strand.
ACTACAGAGGTATGATATTCAACTTCTCCCATTTTACCACAATCGATAGTTCAAGACAAAATGCAAGTGCAGTATTATGTTTCCTGCCATGTAAGATGCATCAGTGTCAGACACCTATAATTTGGAATATATTTAGGGAAAATAAAAAAACCCCACATTTTCCCTTTTGCTATCGACAGCATCAAGACGTTAACCTAGCAGATTTTATAATAAATTTTGGTCCTAACATTCAACTAGTGATTCATTCAAACTCAGTAAAGAACAGAATTTTAGTAACTAAATAAGTCAGTGCTGGAAAGCAAATACAGGCAGTCCCCAGCTCTAGAGGAAGAAGTTTGGGCTCCTTGTTGCAACAGGTTTTTTCTCAACACCTGATGTGGAAGTCATGGCCATGTCCAAAGGTTTAATCAGGGATACCTTTAAGCCTGGAAGGGGTTTGAAATCAACTGCATGGTGGATACGTGTCACAAGAGTTTGATCAAGGAAGAACTGAGTACTAGGCTGTTCCTCTAGTGAGCGTACTCTCTGCCAAAACCTCTTAAGAGAAGAGGCAAGAAACCCTGTCACACTCTGGTGGGATAGAAAAGTCACTGACTTTCCTCATGACACCTGCAACCTCCTGAACTCCAACTTCTTATTCTCAGATGAGAAACATGTTTATGGTGATCCTCAAGAGAGAAACATGTTATGGTGAAGTCAGCCAATGCATTTAGCTACAGGTCAAGCTTGCCTGATCTGCTGGACACCAAAATACTGTCTAGCCTGGAGATCAGATAATTCATTTGGCTTAAAATACCACAAGCTAGCTGAAACCAAGGCAATCTAAATGACACCCTAAAGGAGCTCTATTGACAAGACTGGGTTTGGGTGTCGAGCTGTCAAGGCCTCCTTTAGATTCTTACTCTCACATATGAGCAAAGTGATCTATTGTAAGTGCCAATCTAATTCAGCTTGCTGGTGGTTCAGATGTATAGGACCATTTGGTCCCATCAGATCCCCAAAGCAAAAGCTCAGTCCTCCCTCATGGGCACTTGGTACCAGTCAACGCAACATGGGCCTGTGGATGACCAATACCCACATCAGAGGTTCAAGCTGTGGTAACTTAACCAGTGGAGCTCACCATAGGTGAATGGGCATGTGATCTGACATGTAAACGTAATCCCTGGGCAACTGATGAGCCATGGGCAGGCCAAGGAACAGAAAAATCCCAAGTAAACAGATTACCCTGGTGCTAGACAGCACCATACACTGGAGATTTGTATAAGTACAGTTCAAGACTGTGAACATATTGAGCAAGGTGGTAGAGTTGGGTTAACCAGGTGTTTAAGGCAAAAAATGGGTTGACCCAAGGTATCAGGTACACTTGGTGAAACCTGTGTCAGCCCAACCTGCAATGGATGCTTCATCCAAAGGAGGCCACCACCATCTGGTTGCTTATCAAAGTCCTATGGAACTTCTTTTGAGAGTTCTTGGAGAAGAATGAGGAAAAGCTCAAACAAAGTAGGAAGTAAAGCAATTGCATTTCTTCCCCATTACCCCTCGCTCACGTGGGATGTACAACTATTACACCAGGATCAACCTGGTTGACCTTCTTAGTGGATGAAGCTGCAGTAAAAGCAGCAAGGGCCTTAACAGGCTTAGATGAACCTTAGTGATCAAGAAAAGAAAGTGAAGGTTGGACTACCTGGGATATTAAGGTAAGGCCACACCTCCTGCAGACACTCAATCAAGGACGATATACCTGGCATATAGTTAGAATCAGTAAGAGTAGGTGGTGGCAGACTGTGCACAAAGGTCAAGTCCCATTATGGAAGAGACTGGTCTGGGTACTAGTTCATCATCTGAGGAGACAGCATGGAAATCACTCACCTTCCCATATGTACCTTTGGACTGTGAGGCAGCAGCGTGTGTGGAAGGGGTGAGGAGTTTAAAACCAGAAGGGTTTGACAGTATCATTGGGAGAATAACCTCCATACCCCATTAAACCAGTGGGCACTTCTTATCCCTCTTCCTACTAAACCTTCCCTACTGACAGGGTGACCACTCTGCACACTCCTTTCGAGGGGAGGGCTGCAAATCCTACCCCTACAAAACCACAAAACCTGTGTTAATAACCAGAAGAGCATCTATAGTGCATCACTATACTATGACCGGAAATAATAAATAAAAATCCACAGTTATGTATATATGAACAAAACTGTATTGATCAAAATACAAAAATAGTTAGAAAACGAAGCTTCTGACTGTTTGCTAAAGAGGACATGCAAACAGTCTAAAGCTCCCTTTTTTATTCGTTTTTGTATTCTGATAAATATAGTCTTGCTCATACAGTATAAATAACTGTGGCTTTTTACTTATTAATCAGAAGAGTCTAATGCATTCACATAAGTGCTCACATCCCTCGCAAGGTCTCTGAACTTGCTGTTTCTCCTTACTTCATTCATGAAAAAACATGTAAACACTAACAGACATCACAAAGGTAGGTGAGTGGGTATTCCCCAATCAATGCCCTTAACCACTAGTTGGCTACCTTTTTACCAAGTTTCAACAACTGATTCCTAATGGCACTACGGGATACTCCTAAATTAAAGGCGATGGTCTTAACTTTCTTAGGAACAAATAAGAGATCAATAATAACATGACTAGAGGCTCAGAGGGAGTATGTACTGTACTGAAGTGCAGTACCAGGCTTAAAACATTGCAAAAATCTGTACTCTGAATAAAAACTTGAAAGAACTTTTCCTCTATTTATTTAACATGTAGCTACTGTCACAACTATTGAACTGCATTCAAGAATATTCATTAGTTTTATGTGATATGTGATGAATTTCAGTGCAAATACTGAAAATATAACCCAGCGTGCATACCTCTGTCTGCACTATATTCCTACAGTACTACCAAATAAAGTACAGGCAGTCCCCGGTTCACGACAGGTCCAGCTTATGACATTCCGAGGTTACGACGCTTTTCAATATTAATCAGAAATTATTTCTGATTAATATGGCTCCAAAACGGCAGAATAATCAAAAGGAGGCTTTTTTTATGAAAAACTCAATAAAAATGTAGTTTACATTGTTTTCAATACACCCAAAGCATTAAAAGTAAGGTTTTCTTAGGATTTTTTACGATTCTGGGTTTACAACAATTTTCGGTTTATGACGCAGCGTAAAAACGGAACCCCCATCATAAACCGGGGACTGTCTGTAATAGCAATGCCTCTAATATTAAGAAAGTGCTTCTGTATAAATGCACACTGAAGAAAATGTTATTTTCATTGTAAAATTGTTTCATATATACTTATCAAGTACATTCATACCTTGAACTTACGCGAGGTTAGGTTCTGGAGCCCCTCGTGCAAGATGAATTTTCGCGTAAGTTTGGCATGGTCTTTAAAAATGCTAATAAATGTTTATTTCCAGAGTTTAAGTACTAAATATGACCCTAATCATGCTCCCAAAGTATTAAGCTAACTTTTAAATGAACTAAAGTTAGTGCAATTTTATTTAAAATTTAGCTTATTACCCTTAAAAAAGGAATACAGTTAATGGTTGACATAAAAATTGAGTACTGCACAGTTTCATAATAGCGCATTTACAGTAGGTGCGTACGTATACTAATGTTACCCTTAATTCATGGGATGCTGTTTTCTTTGTCACTTAGAGTAAAAGCCGTTTTCTTTGCGTCACTAGGCAAAACGTCATGTGTCACAGTCGTAACATAAGTACAATTCCATAAAATATCGAAAACATGTACATAATGTTCGTAGAAGGTAGTACAGTACAGGTAAAATTCAATCAATTTAAAAATTATATACTGTACAGGTAATGACTAGAGAAATAATACGTTGTAAAAGTATGTTTGAGAACTACGAAGAGAGAGAGAGAGAGAGAGAGAGAGAGAGAGAGAGAGAGAGAGAGAGAGAGAGAGAGAGAGAGAGAGAGAGAGAGAGAGAGAGATACTGTAATAAAGTAACTGTACTGCTTTTGTATCATATTCATGCACAAATATATAAATACAAATTTTCCATTCTGATTTTAAACCTAAAAACAAGAAAACTTAAAAATTAAACACACTTTCTACAGGGTATCATCTTTGAAAAATGCAGTAACTAAAAAGTATCACATCTTGTAAAAGTATACCAACTGAACGTGCTGTAATTACATGCACATACAGGTTGCACCAGCACTTTTCTCTGAGGTGAACAGAGTAATTTTCAAAGAATGACACTTATACAACTCTTAGTTACATCTCTGATATTACATTAACAAATTCATCTTATCAAATGAGCACGACTGAACAACCTCATCTCAAGGTCATGTAAAGTCCTTGTGACAAAGACTTTGCAAATGGACATAATACTTGTATGATATTTATGTACAGAAATATAAATATAAATTTTCCATATCGATTTTACAGTTAAAAGCATGAAAACTTATAAATGTACTTCAAACATTAAACAAACATTTTCTGCAGGGGTATCATCTTTGAAAAGTGCAGTAACTTTGCAAATGGGTACCACATCTTGTAAAAGTACACTAACTGAATGTGCTGTAATTACCTTTGCATCATATTTATGCATGTACAAAAATAAAAATAATACATTTTCGATACAGATTTTACACATGAAAGCATGAAATGCATTTTTCATAGAGATTTTACACATGAAAGCATGAAATGCATTTTTCATGGAGATTTTGCACATTAAAACATGAAATGCATTTTTCATAAAGATTTTACACATAAAAGCATGAAATGCATTTTCATACAGGTTTTACACATAAAAGTATGAAATGCATTTTTCATACAGATTTTGCACATAAAAGCATGAAAACTTGTAAATTACTTCAAAAATTAAACACCCACTTCTGCAGGGTTTCTCGAGAATTTCGTGTGTCTGTGAAAAAATCGTGTATGCCCATTAGTTAGGTTCCAGTGGAAAGTTCATGTGTGTGAATTCGCGCAACTCGAATCGTGTAAGATCAAAGTATTACTGTAATTACATAGCTGTAGTTTCTAACTTGCACAGCATTCTTTATTTAAAAAATCACGGTAGCACTTTGATAGTTAACTGTAGGTGACAAGCCCCGCCCAACAATGGGAGTACTGGAAACCTCATTCTGTTTGTGCCCTTATGTCCATGAGAGGGGACGGAGGGTGGGCTCCAATGCTGTAATTATTGGCAAGTATATATGAGACTTAATTTTACCATGAAAATAACATTTTCACATAATTAACTTACAAAGGCGAAGAGATAGTAGGAGAAAAACAGAGATTCCTATGCTTCTTCCCCCAATACCATGCCAGCCAATGATAATGGCCCCAAGGTACTGCAATTATCCAAACACTGTTTCAACTCCTTTCAAATAATGAGAAGCAAAGATTGGTTCGCACTTCAAGTAGGTCAATTGTAGAATGGAAGTGAGGGACAAATGTGTCTGAAGCTAATAAAGTAGAGACTGTCCTGACGTCATGAGCTTTCACTTTAAAAGTACGCAAAATATCCTCCTGAATCTGAGTGTGCCTCAGAAATTAAGTCTTTGACTAAAAAGGACATGCGTTCTTAGTTAGAGGATGAGACAGGTTCTTGATAGAGCATCAGAGGTTACTGGATAGTCCTCTGATCTTCTCGGTCCTGCTCATGTAATACCTTAAAGCCCTAGCAAGATAAAGAGCTCTCTTCTTCTTCAGAGTCAAGGTATCCATCAAGGTCTTAATGGAAAAAGAACGGGGCCAAGGCTTGGAAGGGTCCTCGTTCTTGGCTGAAAATCCAAGGGTAAAGTAGCAAACAATGTCTCATGAAAAAACCTACCCTTTAACGATGGCTTGGCACTCCCTAATATGTCAGCAGTAGCCAAGGCCACGAGGAAGAGAGCCTTCTGAGTAAGGTTTCTCCGAGAAGAAGAACAAAGAGGTTCAAAAACAGGACCTGTCAGCTACGTCAACACTGCATCCAGGTCCCAGGAGACTGGATCTTCCTTTCTTGCTTAGACGTATAAAAGGACTTGACAAGGTCATTATGATCTGGGATTGACACGAGATTCAGGACCCCTGTGTTTAAACACTGAGCTAAACACAGCTCAATACCCCTTAATGGTGGAGGACGACAGATTCCTAGATCTCCTCAGATAAGAAGGAAATCTGCATATTGGGTCACAGACGTCGAGTCTAAGACACCAGCTTCGGAAAATCACCCACTTAGCCTGGAAGACGTGGATAGGGAATCGACGCCTGCATCTTGCAATAGCCTCTGCAGAGCATCTTGAAAACCCTTACACTCTGACAAGTTTCCGGACAGTCTGAAGCCTGTCAGGGCATGAAAGGACAACCCTTTGGTATCTCTTAAAGTGCGGTTGTCTGAGTAGACACGGTTTTTAGGGGAAGGAGTCTTGGAAAATCCACCCACAACTGTAGCAGGTCCTGAAACCATTCTTTCATGGGCCAGAACGGGGTTATGAGAGTCATCATAATGTTGCAATGAGCTCAAGGATTGTTCAGCACTTCTCGGACCATGATGAGGGGTGGAAAGGCGTACTGGTCCAAGCGGGACCAATCTTGCCATATGGCGTCTGTTGCCCATGCTAGAGGGTCTGGGGCCTGAGAACAAAAGAGAGGAAGGCAATGATTCCTTGAGGTGGCAAACAGGTCCAATGTCGGCCTGCCCCACAGTATCGCAGATTCCAATAGACCAGGGGATCCAAGGTCCACTTGGTGGGAAGGACCTACTTTTCAACGGTTCAGCTTGTCTCCCAGAATATTTAGTTTGCCCTGAATAAATCGAATGACTAGACTCACTCAATTTGATCTGTTCACAGTAGAAGGTCTCTTGATGTCAGGCAAAGAGAAAAAGAGTGAGTGCCGCCTCACTTTTGCATGTACGTTAGGGATGTGGTATTCTTTGAATAGACTAGTTAGTTATAAATGATTTGTTTAACCAGACATCTGAACTCTTTTAGGGTTCTTCTTGGGCTGGAAAAAGAAGGGGGGAAAGAGTGCTGCCACAGTCTTGTTGTGAACTAGGGTAGACAAGCTCTGAGGCCCTAAGTGAATTACTTTCAGCTCACTGACATTGATGTGAAGGTTGGTTCTGTTCTTCAGGAGACCAAGTCTCGGAAAGTTCCCAGTTCCCCAAGAGGATAAATCAACCTATAACTGAGGAGTTTGTACAGAAGTCTAGATCTGGGCTCAGAGGATGAAGGGCTTTCCTTCTGAAAGTCTACGTTTGGACCACAACCATGCTGGTCCGACTTGATCTCCGGGGTTTATGGGAAACATGTAGGTGTCTGGTAGTTTCCCTGTCCCAGTTGGCCTTGAGGAAGGATGGCAAAACTCTCATGAGAAGTTTGCCTAACTTGACAAACGTCTTGATGGACGACAGAGTCCCCAGTAGGCTCATCCACTGATGGGCCGAGCAAAACGAAGGGGCAAGAAACTTGTGGACCATCTGAAGGCAGCTGACAAAAAAACCCAAAAAGTTTGACAGTTGAGACTTGTCCCCAAATAGAGGAAATCTTGCAACAGAACCAACTGGGACTTCTGAAGGTAGATGATAATTCCCAGTTCCTGAGAGAGGATGTTCAAGTCCTTCATGCACTTTTCCCTCAAAGGGGATTGAAGAGGCAAGTCATCCAGATATAGAATGATGTTTATGTGTATTAAATGAAGTCATTTTGCTAGAGGAGCGAGGACTCGAATGGAAACTTGAGGTGCCATAGAGAGGTTGAAGCAATGAGTCCGAAACTAGAAGACTTAGCTGGTGCCTGGTGCTTGGGAGCTGATGCCAGGCACTCTGACAGGAGACAGGCATTTTGACACTGATGTAGGGTGCCTGAGAGAGTGTCCTGGAAGACGAACCTCAGATACTTCTTGAGTCGGGATGGAAGGGAAAGTGGAAGCATGCGTCCTGCATATCCAAGGTTATCATCCAATCGCCCTGGTGAGTGGATGAAAGGACTGACTGGTTCATTTCCATCTGAACTTCGTCTGCTGGACAAAGAGATTGAGGGTGCTTACATTGAGAACTGGTCTCCAAACCACGATAATTTGGGGACCACAAACAGATGGTAATAGAAGCCCTCTGAGTTGATGGCCTCAACTTCTTCTACGACTCTCTTTTGAAGGAGAGAGGAGACATCCTCCAAAAGAGCCGAATGTTTTCCCAAGCCTCTTGAGTAGGCCACAGAACAATGGGAGAAGGGACCAAAGGGGGGCTCTCCATGAACAGAAGGGAGAATCCTTTCCTAAGAACCTTGACAATCCACTGTTCTGTCCCTCTCGAGAAGTCTGGCTCTCACTTGTGCACAGAGGACTTCTTCCTCATTTCTTGGGCAAGGACTTGAGCTACTCTTGATAGGTCTGGCTGAGAAGTAGACATTGGAGTGGGTCCTACACTTAACTTGGGCTTACTCCCATGAAAGGGAAGCTGCTGGAGAGGAGAGACCATCTTAGGAACAAACGTGGACGAATCCTTGTTGTGTTTGGAAGAATGCACCAGAAGATCCTAAGGGCTCTTCTGTTGGAGGTCCAACTTCTGGGCCTGAGTAACTCCTTTAGTGGAACAGGTGCACCAAAAAATCTCCTCTTCAAAACCCCCAAAAGAGAAAAGAGCCATTAGTTCAAGAGAGCCATCCTTGATGGTCTTGTCTGCATGGGAAAGGACTCCTGGCCAGTCTGAGGAGAAGCCTCCACTAAATCATTGCAATCTTCAATCTTCTTGGCTAGTGGTCTCACCATCCAGTCCAAGAAACTAAAAGCTTCAAACAACTCAAAAAGGACTTTGACAAGGAGGTCAAGTTCTGCCAAAGAAAAACATAATTCTCGCCGACGAAAACGGCGAGCGTCCGGAAGGAACCCCACCCCCACCCCGGTGGTATAGGAAAGAAACCTCTTAGAGATTAACCCTTAAATGCCAAGCCTCTATTTATGAAAGTGTCTGTCGTATGCCGGCGGCTTTCGGGAGTTAGCGCCGAAGCAGAAAAAAAGCTTTTCAAAAAATCACAGCATGCTTAGTTTTTAAGGTTAAGAGTTCATTTTTGGCTCCTTTTTTTGACATTGCCTGAAGTTTAGTATGCAACCATCAGAAATGAAAAAAATATCATTATCATATATAAATATTGAAATATATGAGTGCAAAAAAAAAATTTCATATATAATTGTATACAAATCGTGCTGTGAACAAAACGGTTAAAGCTAACGAGTTATTTTTTTTCTTTGTATTGTACACTAAATTGCGATGATTTTGGTATATAACAAATTGTAAAACGGTCAAAGCAACACAGAGAAAATATTATCACAAAATGATGCATGAATTCGTAATGTGCGGACGTAAAAAAACGTTTTTTTCAAAAATTTCACCATTAATTGAAATATTGTGCTACAGACTTCCTGTTTGTTGCAAACTGAAGGTAATTGATTGAATATTACTAGACTGTAAGTGTTTTAGCTTACAATTGAAGCTTTCGACCATTTCGGTCGAGTTAAAGTTGACCAAAGGTAGAATTTTTTCTATTTATCGTGATTTATATGAAAATATTTCAAAACTGATAAAAGCTACAACCATGAGTTATTTTTAGTTGTATTCTACATGAAATTACTCACATTTTCATATATAAAACTTTATGTAACGACTAATATAAAACGGTGCAAACATTACGACAAAGTGACGAAAGAATTTCCGAGATGTTCAGCAGAGTTACCGCGCGGACGTAAGGATAAAGTTCTTCTAAAAAATTCACCATAAATCGAAATATTGTGCTAGAGACTTCCAATTTGTTGCAAAATGAAGGTAAATGATTGAATATTACTAGAATGTAAGAGTTTCAGCTTACAATTGAAGCTTTTGACCATTTCGGTCGAGTCAAAGTTGACCAAAGGTTGAAATTTTGGCACATTGTGATTTATATGAAAATATTTCAAAATTGATAGAAGCTACAACCATGAGTTATTTTTTTGTTGTATTCTACATGAAATTGCACACATTTTCATATATAAAACTTTATGTAATGACTAATATAAAATGGTGCCAACATTACGACAAAGTGACGAAAGAATTTCCGAGATGTTCGGCAGTGTTACCGCGCGGACGTAAGGAACTTTTTTTAAAAAATTCACCATAAATCGAAATACTGTGCTAGAGACTTCCAATTTGTTTCAAAATGAAGGTAAATGATTGAATATTACTAGAATGTAAGAGTTTTAGCTTACAATTGCGTTTTTCGACCATTTCGGTCGAGTCAAAGTTGACCGAAGGTTGAAATTTTGGCACATCGTGATTTATATGAAAATATTTCAAAACTGATAGAAGCTACAACCATGTGTTATTTTTTGTTGTATTCTACATGAAATTGCGCACATTTTCATATATAAAACTTTATGTAACAACTAATATAAAATGGTGCCAACATTACGACAAGGTGACGAAAGAATTTCTGAGATGTTCAGCAGTTACCGCGCGGACGTAAGGAAGTTTTTTCAAAAATTCACCATAAATCGAAATACTGTGCTAAAGACTTCCAATTTGTTGCAAAATGAAGGTAAATGATTGAATATTACTAGAATGTAAGTGTTTTAGCTTACAATTGTGTTTTTCAATCATTTCGGTCGAGTCAAAGTTGACCAAAGGTTGAAATTTTGGCATTTATTGTGATTTATATGAAAATATTTCCAAACTGATAAAAGCTAAAACCATCAGTTATTTTTTGTTGTATTTTACATGAAATTGCACACATTTTCATATATAAAACTTTATGTAACGGCTAATATAAAACGGTGCAAAAATTACGACAAAATGACGTAAGAATTTCTGAAATTTTTTAGCCAATTAAAAGGCGGACGTAAGGAAAAAGTTCTATTAAAAAATTCACCATAAATCGAAATATTGTGCTAGAGACTTCCAATTTGTTGCAAAATGAAGGTAAATGATTGAATATTACTAGAATGTAAGAGTTTTAGCTTACAATTGCGTTTTTCGACCATTTCGGTCAAGTCAAAGTTGACCGAAGGTTGAAATTTTTTGTACTCAACATATGGTACGTCCACTCGTCACCCGACAGACAATTTTAGTCAACTTACGATACGTCCAGTCGGCGTTTAAGGGTTAAGTGCAAGGGAGGAAAGACAAAGGAAGCCTTAACTTCCTCCATCTTAGCAGAAAACCAAACTTCAATCTCCTTGAGTGCCTTCCTAGAAGACAAGGAGAGCACCACTGTGGAGAGCCTAGGTCTGTCATTGGATGGCTTCTATCAGGAAGGTTGAGGTAGTTAAGATCGAGGCTAGCAGGAGCCAAAAAAGGGCAGGAAAGCTCGCCAACAAATATTAAAGGAGAGCTGCATAGGCTAGGAGACCTGCGGTCAGAAACGGGCACTTGGCGCTCTGAGCAGGATATTGATACTGAAGAGTTGGCACCGGGCGCTTGGGAGCTGGCATCAGGTGCTTGGCAATTGGCGCCAAGCACTTGGGAGCTGGTGCCAGATGCTCAGGAGCAGGCGTTGGGCACTTGAATGAAGACAATGGGCGCCTGAGAGGGATTGTTGGGCACTTGGGAGCCAAATACTGGCGCCCAACAGAAGTACGCTTAGGAGGGAAATACTTCGGACTGTCTCTTGCACTGCAGGAAGGTTGATGACTGTGCCTGGCTCCTTAAACCGCTAACTGGGCAGTGGAGAAGAGCAGCCAACATCGCCTGCGTGCCTCTTTAATGGACGAGATGAACCTGGAAAGCACTTGTGGAGCTTCCAAATCCTGGCTGGAGTCTTAAGAGTCAGAAGACAACTGACGCGCATCCACAGAAACGCCTTCCAACGGCTGTCTGTCGAAGCCTGGGAGCAATCAACAGGCTCGACTGAGGGGGGGTGACTACATTGGGCAAACCCTACCAGCCTTCCTTGGACCTCCGGTATGTCTTCTCCCAAGTTTAGGGGAGTATGACAGGGACCTTCGTCTACGAGAACCAGCGGGATGAGCAGCCACCTCCTCCACTTGCATAACATTCTCATGTCAAGATGCCTTTCTGGTGGCTGTCTGCTGATACCTGGGAACGTGCAACAGGTTCGACTGAGAGGGCAACTACCCGTGGGCCAACCCTCTCAGCCTCCATTGGACCTTTGGTATGTCTTCTCCCAGGTTTAAGGGAGTATGACGGTGAACTTGGTCTAGAAGAACCGACGGGAAGAGCAGCCACCTCCTCCACTTTACTGTACTGTATTCACTACTAGGTTAAATTTTTTTGTTAGACCTAAACTTGAGACTGGCAATGGCAAGGGTTGGAAGCAAGGGAGCCAGGCGTGGGAGTAGGCGGACTAAAAGTAGGGGGATAGTAACAGGAGAAAAGGCTGGAAGGGGGGAAGAAGGAATAGCAGAGCTATGTTCTAACCTAGGCTAGGGTAGATTTCTAGGCAAAGGGAAGCTTGTTTGTCAGCTCTAGAGGCCGCCTTCCTTTTTCTATCCCTCTCTTGTCTACTTGATGTAATGTAACCATTACATTTAGCACAAGTTTTCTCCCTCCTATATTTCTGCCCACTACATTATCTGCAAATTAAGTATATGAAGATTTGATTAATCTGGTTTTTCAACTTTCACTACAATAAAACTAGGTGAACTTGAACCAGACATAATAACCAAAGAACTAGAAAAAATTATCCTGAACGCTATTAAAGCTTGAAGGCTATTCAAATAAGCGATAATACTTCACGAAATCCAGCAATAAAACCAAAAATCAGTAAACAAAAGCTGCAGCAAACCCCTCGATGTTACTCAAGAGCTGGCAGAAACAGAATGTTTTCTGCCAAGTTGTTTCCAGTACTCCTGTTGGTGGGTGGGGCTTGTCACCTACTCTAAACTATCGAAGTGCTACCGTGATTTTTTAAATAAAGGCTGTCATGCGAGTTAGAAACTACAAGTGCCATCCTACTTGCATCTGAGCTTGGTTTCAACCAACTGGTTGTAAGTCAAAATGAAAGTAAGTCAAACCTTAGAAGTTACTAACATACTGGGTATGGCATAACATCAAACCTTTGCTATATAAAGTACCAACATAGTACTGTCAGGTAATGTACAATAATTATTTAAATCTTTTTACCATAATGTACTTCTACTGATATATTTTAATAATTTCTGTACGTAATGTATATTATGTATGGGTAGGCACTGAGTTACAACAGGGATCGGTTCTTGAATGCATGTCAGAAATCGATTTTAACTTAAATTGGTTTGCAATTCAGTCTACAATACTGTTAATACTGTATGATGCTGCTAATAGGGCAGGTTAACTCAAAATGATGCTGCCTGATTGACAAGAGAGCTCTCCCGAGATGGCACGTTGCCGAGTAACTAGTGGTCAACTGTTATACAGCGTGTACTCTTATGCAGCCACCTGCCCGGCCCCGCTGTCAGAAGTACAGTTGTAAGTGCGAGTGGTTGAATGTCAATCAGGCTGTAAGTCAGATGGTACTTGTATAGCTATGTAATTACTTGGTAAGTTACTTATATGAAACCAGTATTTTGGAACAATAAATTTTAAGTCTGCAAAACCAAACTCACCCTGTTTTGATGCTGATGCCACCACCTGTTCCACTAACCCAACCAAGACTGTAGAACACTTGGCCTAATTCACATATTAACTCAGTAGGATGTTTCTGGCCTCTTCTTAAGGACTGATTCAAAGCGTTTTGCTTTGGACGACCAAGTGGTTTTCGAGCAACCCATGTTCCTAGGAAAATTTCAGCAAATATCAGTGATATTACTACACCAAAAGTAGGCCTAAAAGTAGGGCATGCTTTAGCATAAAGCACTATATTAAAAAAAATGATCACAACTAAAAATTACCTGTTTCTAATGTATGTCCTTTAGGTCTACCTCGCCTTGTCTTCTTTTCAGCAATATTAAAAAAAACCTCTTCATCACTGTCTGAATCATCAAAATGGAATGATCTCTTATTCCTCCCACTTCTTCTTCTTGATGGCGAAGCTCTGAATGTTTTAGCTGGTTCTGAAATGTCTGCATCTACCTCTGAACCCTGTTTGTCCTTTTCTAGATCTTCTGTCTCTTCACCAACTGGATCTGCTATAGGTTTTTGAGCAACCCATATTCACAGGGAAATTTCAAGAAAAATTAATTTTGATACCACATAAAAAGTAGACCTAAAAAAAGGCATGCTTTATCAAAATTTAAAGAATTAACACAAAACTCTCAACTACATATTAATGGTGTCATATATATCCTTTTAGCCTACCTTGATTTTTCTTCTCTTTGGCACTGTTATATACAACCTCTTCATTGCTGTCTGAATCATCAAAAGATGATGCTCTCTTCTTCCTTCTTTGTTGTCTTTTTGCTGGTGATGCACTGTCAGTTTTAGCTGCTTCTGAAAAGTCTGTATCTGGCTCTACATCACGAATCTCTTCATCAACTGGCTCTGCCATAAAAACTCTCTTGCGTCCTCTTCCTCTTCTTAGCTTGGATAAGCCTTTTTTTCCAGCAGCAACTGGGGCAGAGGTTTCCTCTCCGGACATTGTTTCCGTTTCTTGACTGAAGAGATAAACTTGTATTCTCTGTGGAAATGCACTACATTTTAATTTCAAGTAATCCAAAGTCCTTTTTTTCACATAACATTTATCAGATTGTGGAAAGAGGTGGCAAAATAAGTATGACACTGATTAATTTTGAATTTATTTTCTTATAGTTTTTTAAATACAGTACAGTAAAGCCCCTGTATTCACGGGGGATGCGTACCGCAACCACCCCCCAGCAAATAGCTTAAATCTGCAAATACTTAAAACCCCTCTAAAAACACTTAGAACTGCCTATTTTGATAGTTTAAACACAAGAAAAACTCTCTAAAAATGCCTATACCCGAGTATTTTAATAGTTTTATCACAAAAAGTGCATTTAGTCATGAAAATGATATGAAAATACAGTAATTAGTGAATATTTCTCAGTGAAAAATACCACGAATCAGCGAATTTTCCGTGAATATTGGGTAGATACGTTCCACAGAGAAATCCGCGAATATGTGAGCCCGCGAATCTTGAGAACGCGAATACGGGGGGTTTACTGTACAGTAAATACTGTATCTGCCCGTGATGTACCAGCAAAACATGATATTTTTATGATAAGAATGACAAAGCTAATAGCTTCTGCCATGGCAGTCTAACAAAATTCAAATTTTGTGGTGGCACCACTATCATTTGCATAGGTGACAAGGCCCTGCCCACATTTGGGACTGATAGGTAAAACTCAGAAGAGAGCTTCAATTTGTTTGAGGCCTGATGTCCATCTGAGGGGAGGAGGGAGGGCTCCGATTATGTAATTACTTGGTAAGTACTGTATATATAAAATCTTATTTATATATATAAAACCTCTGTGGCCCCATTCCTCACCAAAAGAGGTACAGCCTGGCTCCTACCAGGGCGCGAAGGACTAAATTTTCATTTCTTGACGGCTGGTTTAAAAGAAGATTTCTTGATCAATCTATACGGTTGATGCAGATTGGCCTGAGGTCTAGGTTGGCCTAGATCTTCATCCTCGAAAGGGCTGAGGTTGCTGAGGCAAGAAAGATGGGATCTGTCCAAAGGAGAAACAAGAGGGCTGACTTCTCCATTACAAGTATGTAACCCTTTTTGCAGCAAAGGAGCACAACTGCTCTCTTTTCTTCAAAATCCCCATCAAAAAAAGGGAGGTGAGCTCAAAAGAACCATCTCTGACTGCTTTGCCAGTGCAAGACAATCCCCCAACCAGTCAGAAGCAAAATCTTCTCCTAGGACTGGACAATCCTTGATTTTCCTTACCAAAGCTCCCACGGTCCACTTGAGGAAGCTAAAAATTTACAAAACCTTGAAGAGGTTCCTGACAAGATGATCTAGCTCGGGCAAAGAAAACAAATCTTAGCTGAGGTGAATGCAGAACCACCTGTTAAATCAACCAACCAGAGGCCCCCTTGGGAGGATGCAGAAACTCCCAAAAAAGGGAGCTCCTTCAGTTGCATAAAAGCAATAACTCCTCTTGAGAAGCTTAGAAGGGAAAGCAAAGGTAGTTTTACCTTGCTCCCTTTTCATGGCCAGCCACTCATCTACTTCCTGAAGGACATTCTTTGAGGATGAGGAAAGAACCAACTTTGGGAGGCAAGAGCTGTCAGACGTCCGTTTCCTCATGAGGAAGGTCCAGACTGGAGAATCAGGAGCGGCAGGCTTGATAAAATCTGGGAAATTATCCAGAAAAAACCTCAATAAGGAAGAATAAGCTGAAGAAGGAGCAGCATCTTGTTCAGCATCCTCACTGTCAGAAGAGATAGGGGACAAAGACGTGTCCTTACTCTTGGAGACTGCTGTTTTCTTCTTGGAAAACCCCATGAGCTCCTCAAGTTGATGCTTAATCGGAGCTAAAGATGAGTCTTCCTGGGCCGATGAGAGTGGAAGAGGTGCCAAGTGCTTTACAGTTGGCGCCGAGTGCCCAGAGGTTATTGCTGAATGCTCCACAGCTGGCACCGAGCGTCCAGAAGTTGGTGCGAGTGGTTGGGTGCGGAAGTCTGAAAAGACAAAGCAGGCGCCAAGTGTTACAGAGGAAAGGGGCGCTCAGATATGAGAGAGTCTTTAGCAGTGGGTGACAAGTGCTTACTTGGAGCATCTGGGAGCTTGAGACATGAGAGAGACTCCGGACTATCCCACGAAAGCTGAAGATGACGAGCAGATGAAGTGGCACAAGGTGGAATAGCAGAACTGCAGGAGGGCTGAGGGCTAACACTGGCCTCCTTGTACCTCTTGACAGGAGGTGGGGAGCTGTCCACACAGGCAGAGTGCCTTTTCAAAGGTCGAGAAGCGGAAGCACAGTGCCACTGTCGCTTCCTGTCAGGAGAGGAGCCCCATCTGAGTCTGACGCCAGCCGATTCACACCGAAAGAGATGCCCTTCCAGTGGCACTCTGTCGCAGCCTAGGAAAGTGCAACAAGCTCGACAGAGGGGCGACTGTCCGTGGGCAAACTTCACCGGCCTCCCTTGGACCTCCGGTATGTCTTCTCCCTGGTGTGGGGGAGCGGGACAGGGACCTTCATCTAGGAGCACCGGTGGGACAGGCAGCCACCTCCTCAACATGCATAACACTGTCACTTTGCACAACACTGACACTCGGAACACTGGAAGACACTTGCATCACAAAATCTCTGAAAGAAGTACGTAACTCCATTACAGTGTTAGCCAAAAACTCAAATTTTTTGTCAAACCTCGCTTAGAGACTGGCAATAGTGTTGGGAGTAGAAGCATAGGAACCTGGTAAAGAAGTATAGGGTAAAGGAGTAGGGGGGCTAAGGATGGGAGACATAACAGGAATATGAGGAGAAGAAACAGCGCTATCTTCTACCACACTAGGCAAAGGAGGAGCTGTTACACTAGCCCTGCTTTTGGCTCTAAGGGCAGCCTTCCTTTTCCTATCTCTGTCAAGTCTGTCCAGATGGGACTTTAATGCCTTCTACTTTTTATCTCCCTAATCCTGATATCCTGGACAAGTAAGTTCTTTACAGTACTACATTCCTACCTCCTACATTTGACACACTTAGTGTGAGAACCATAAGATGATTTAGTTAATCTAGTTTTGCAACCATCAATGCAATAACAAATGCTTGAAGAGCTGGTGTTAGACATCTTAAACTAATGTTAGAAATAAAGTTAACCACAGCTAACGATATAATTAATCTTAAAGGCCACCACAAAAAGTGAAACTTCACCAAATTCAGGAGCAAATATCCAAAAACATGAAGCAATGACTGCACAATACCTGATGTTAGTCGGGAGCCGGCAGAAAACGAATTGAAGCTCTTGTTACCTACATGAATGATAGTAGTGCCACCCAGAAATTTGAATTTTGTTAGATTGCCATTTAGAAGCTAGTAGCTAGGTAATTACTTGCTAAGTCACTTATATAAAAATACATTTGACAGCAACATAACATTTTCTTAAAGCTGCATTACACAGTCTCTACCTTACATAGAATTTGAAGGCACTGAGGTCACAAGTACATTTTTTTACTAGTCAAATTTATTTTTAGTTTAAAAAACAGTGTTAAAAACTTTCACAACTAAACTCAAATTCCCTAATCTGACCCATGCAAGGGATGAAAATGAAGTACTAAAACTTAAAGATGAAGTCTTAAATAAAATTTTGGCATTACTGTACATTGGAAATGGAAACTCAAGTGAACTTGCTTGTTCAGCTATAGAAATGTCTACACCATCAAAGCAAGCTAGTTGTAAGGTCAAGCTAAATGCCCTATGGTAACAAAGTCTGATGAGTGTGATGAAAGAACCACTAGAAAACAATACTTGCTGTGGTACTCAAGGTTGCTAGAGGAACTTACCCCAATAAAATCCTAATAAAATTGCCTAAAAATAATTTAGATAGGATGGTACAGAATCCTTAGGCAGTTACTAATGCAATGACAAAAATATGACATTTTTATAATAAAATAAAGTTTTATATTTATATACTCACCAAGTAATTGCATAGCTATAAGTTTCTAACTCGTCGGCTGCTAGAATTTTGAAATTCGCTGTGGCACTACTTTTGTTTTGGCTAGGTGACTGACTCCGCCAACTTTCAGGCTAAGAGAGGAACCAGCTCCGCAAATGAAATCAATATGTTTAAGCCTTCCTATCCATGCGAGGAGAGGAGGGAGGGCTTTGATCATGTAATTACTTGGTGAGTATATATAAAACTTTATTACAAAAATGTATTTTTATAATAAAATGAGGTTTTGTACATACTTACCTGGTAATTATATATATAGCTGTAGTCTCTGGCGTCAATGGCAGAAAATTGAAAATCGCATCTGAAGGGCTAACAAATGGTCACGTAATAATAAAATAATAATCTAAAATAATGAGTGAGAGGAACCATAACTTTAAAACTCTTCATATGTTTATGCCATACCTGCCCATGAGAGGGGAGGAGGGTGGGCTTTGATTATATAATTACCAGGTAAGTATGTACAAAAATGATATTTTAATGATAAAATAAAGTTTGTTCATACTTACCTGGCAGATATATATATAGCTGCATTCTCCGAAGTCCGACAGAATTTCAAAATTCGCGGCACACGAAGTGGCCGGGCAGGTGGTTAGTACCCATTCCCGCCGCTGGGAGGCGGGTATCAGGAACCATTCCCATTTTCTATTCAGATTTTCTAACGCCACTGACTCCTGAGGGGAGGAGGGAGGGCAATATGAATATATATCTGCCAGGTAAGTATGAACAAACTTTATTTTATCATTAAAATATCATTTTGTTCATGAGACTTACCTGTCAGATATATATATAGCTGAATACCACCTTTGGAGGGGGTAGAGACAGCCAAGAATTAAGGAAAAACCAATTATTGGTAAAATTATTTTGGTTCCTTATCTGATAGCATAGCTGACTGAGTGGTTACTGTCACTCTAGTCTGCTTCTGCTTTACTAGAGACCCCAGCAAGGTAGTGACCTATATAGCTGGCGACTTCTAGATGATCTGTCAACGGGGCGTGACCACAATGTGACTAGATCATAGACCATACAAAGAGGACAAAAGAGCATTACTAACCACCTAACCAACACCTAAAGCGTTAGTTTGCAAAGGATTGGGAAGACTGCCTCCAGTAGTCAACCCAACAACCATAAAAACACAATTAAAAAGGGGATAGGATCAGAGTTACCCCCTGTCCCCAAGGTTGCTGAAGCAGCAATGTATGGTCCCAGCGAAAAGCAATTTTCGTATGCTACCTAAACATCTTGCCAAGAGTGTGAGGCAAACACCGAATTGACTTCTCCAAAATGTGGCACTGAGAATGTCACTGAGTACCATATTTTCTGGAACGCCATGGAGGTAGCAACTGCCCTCACCTCGTGAGCGTTAACTCTCAACAACTTGAAGTTGGAGTCGTCACAACAGAGAGTGTGCCTCCTTAATGACGTTTCTAATGAAGAATGCCAGTGCATTCTTCGACATAGGTTTAACTGGTTGCCTCACAGAACACCATAAATTATCCGAGGGACCACGAGTGTCCTGTGTTCTTTTAAGGTAGTACTTGAGAGCTCTAACTGGACATAGAACTCCCTCAGGTTCCTGTCCAATAAGGTCTGCTAAACCTTTAATTTCAAAGTGTCTAGGCCAAGGGTTAGAAGGCCTTTCATTCTTAGCCAAGAACTTAGGGGACTTAAAGAATAGACAGCATTGTGTTCCTTGAAGCCCACATGACGGCTGAAAGCCTGAACTTCGCTCACTCTCTTCGCCGTTGTCGCAGAGCCGTGAGGAATGCCGTTTTCGAGTAACATCCTTAAGAGATGCAGAGTGGAGAGGCTCAAAAGGACTAAACATCAAAAACTTGAGCACTATGTCCAAGTTCCAAGCAGGAGGAATTAGCTGAGGAACCTTGGACGTCTTGAAAGAGCTCGTAAGATCGTGGAGGTCCTTATTGTCAGACAAATCTAATCCTCTGTGTCTGAAAACAGTCGAAAGCATGCTCCGATAACACTTGATAGTCGGAACTGCTATACCGAGTTTTTCTCTTAAGTAAAGGAGAAAATCCGCAACCTGGCTCACAGTGATAGAGGAAGAGGAAAAGCCCTTCTTTCTACACCAACCTTTGAAGGTTGCTCACTTCGCTAGATATATCCTGTTAGATGAAGAACTTCTGGCTCTAGCGATGGCCCGTGCCACCTGGCCAGAAAAACCCCTTCGCTCTGACCAATTTTCGATAGTCTGAAAGCAGTCAGGTTCAGAGCAGGGAGATTTTGAAGATATCTCGCGAAGTGGGGTTGTATGAGCAGGTCTGCTCTCATAGGAAGGGTCCTCGGAACGTCTACCAACCAGAAGAGAAACTCCGAGAACCAGTGGTTCGAAGGCCAAAACGTGGGGATGAGAGTCATCCTCGTCCCTTGTGAGGCCGCGAACTTGCGTATGACTTCTCCCAGAATTTTGAACGGGGGAAAAGGCGTAAACATCTATTCCCGTCCAATCCCAGAGAAGAGCATCTATCGCCACTGCCCTGGGTCGAGAACAGATGAGCATAGAGGGAGCCTCTCGCTGTTCTTGAGGTCGTGAAAAGATCCACAAGATGGAGACCCCAAAATTTCCAAAAATCTTGGCAAACCTCCTGATGAAGGGTCCATTCCTTTGGTAGAAGTTGATGGCGCCAACTGAGCAGGTCTGCTCGAACATTTTCGACCCCTGCAACAAAACTTGTGAGAATCGAAATGTTGCGAGCATAGGCTCAAAGAATAATCTCTCTTGCAAGGCTGAACAGGAACAAGAGAGTGTTCCGCCTGTTTCTTAAGGTAATCCAATGCCGTAGTGTTGTCCGAGTTTACTAGAACTACACGATTGCAAACTTGGACCTCGAAGAATTGGAGAGCTAAAAGATAGCCGCCAAATCTTTGATGTTGATGTGCCAGGACACCTGTTCCTCTCTCCAGGTTCCTAAAACTTCCTCTCCCCAGTGTTGCTCCCAACCTGTTGATGACCCGTCGGAAAACAACACTAGGTCGGGTTCAGAAGCTTGAGGAGATCCCTTTCTGCAATTTCGTTGGATCGAGCCACCACTTGAGATCCTCTTTTATAGAAGGAAGAATTCTCAATTCTTCTTTCAAGTCTTCCTTGTTTTGCCAGTTCTCCAACAGAAAGAACTGAAGAGGCCTGAGATGCAGACTCCCCAGAGAAACAAACTTCTCCAGCGAGGAAATGGTCCCCAGCAGACTCATTCATTCCCTCACCGAGCATGTTTCCTTCCCCAAGAAGGCCGAGACTTTTCCCCCACATAGAAGTTGCCGTTCTTGCGACGGAGACGCTATAAAAGCCGCTGAATACATCTGAATTCCCAGACACAATGGACAGTGAGGGGATCAGCTGCGATTTTTCCACAGACCAGAAGTCCCAGGGACTTCACGAGATGCAGAGTCAACTGAAGGTCCTCCAGATACCTTCGTGCGAAGAAGCTCGGATCAACCAGTCGTCCAAGTAGAGAGAGATCCTGACGTCGACAGGTGCAACTACATCGCGAGAAGTGTAAACACCTCGGAGCAAAATGTGACGCCAACAGCATCTGGTGTTTCCCAGGCGGTCACCTTCATGAGACCAGACCGCGTTGCTTAACCCTGATCGGACGAAGTGGTGCTTTCAACGTGGTATGGCCAAAGTCCAAAGCAGAGAGCCATGAACTGGTAAGTCTAGTCCCCAAGACAACCTGAGATACTTCATCGAACGTGGATGAATTGGGGCGTGAAGATAAGTATCTTGGAGATCCAAAGATACCATCCAATCCCCGGGATGAAGGGCTCCTAAAATTGACTGAGGTTTCCATCTTGAACTTTTCCTTCTGGACCAAGTTGTTCAACCTGCTGACGTCCAAGACGGGTCTCCAGCCTACTGAAAGTTTTGGGACTGGAAACAATCTGTTGTAAAATCCCGGGGAACTTGAGTCAAGACCTGTTCCACTGCCCTCCGCTCGAGCATCTGTTCGAGCAGGTCAAACAGAATTTTCTGTTTGACAGGATGGTACAGATAAATCTCTGAAACAAAAAACAAAGGAGGAGGAGGCAGGAAGGAATCAAGTAACCTCTCTCTAACAGTAGGAGGGACCAAACGTCTGCCCCTCTCTCTTTCCAGGCTTGTGCAAAATGAAGCCTGGTTGCTAATGGAGTCTGGAGATGAAAGGAGTCACTTGCTACCTCTCTTGGAAGTGACATTCCTCTAGGAAAAAAACTCTCTCGTGGTGCGGGTCTGGTGTTGCTTCCCATGGAAGCCCCCTTTGTTTGTAAAGGCAATTTATTTAGCTTTCGTTGAGGCTTTTTGTATCATTGAGATCGGTGCATTCGTTATGGAGGAGATGCAGTTTGAATGTCGATAACTTTAGTTTTGAGATAAACAATATTTTTTGCTTCTCTGTGGATTTATTTGCTTGCTGTTACACAGTTTGATGTTTTATGACATATTTGAAAAGCCAAAAAATATAACAATAGACTTGCAAACAATATAACTTCGCTAAATGAAGCTAGATGAAGCGAGTGTCAAAACACGGCTCAGGTTGGGCAGCGCGATTCTTACTTAGTCAAGCTCTGAGCTGCTACTGACTGACTGCCACTGACTGCCCTGCGGCATTCCTGGCTTTCGCTGATGTGACTAGGTCCACAGGGTTGCCATATAAAAGTCCTTAGATATTATTATTTCATAGCTAAAAGTGAAATTACCAACCGATATACTGACATTATCATTACATTATACAAGAAAAAAGTAATTTTGTCTATGATAGGGTTACTGTTTTGTTTATAACTCCTAACTATGGCAAATTTAAAAAAAAAAAAGGCAAAGAAGATAGTCAGGATATGTATGATTCCATATATAAAATATCCCTTTCTTAAAATTTTGATTTTTTCGATTTTTTTTTTAAGAAACGCTTTCCTCCTTAAGACAAAGACAACTGCGAAGGTGGAGAGAGAGCTGAAGGTTGAAAAGTCTCAGGAAACAGATCCTTAAGTAAAATAGCCAGAGTCTGATAATCAGAGGAAGAAGAAGATTAAAGATGTTTCTCTTCATCCAAAGGCTGTGACGAAGAGGATGTTCTTCCCAGCTGGCGGGTCTTGAGTGAGTGGTGAAAGTAGTTCCGATTCGCCGATACACGTGCGGGAACTCCCGCGATCGAAGAAGTCGTGGCTAAAATAAGAAGGACATCAGATGTTGAAGCGGGAAGTTGATCGTCATGATGTACAACTGGAAGCGTGGTCAACACAAGACTGCAAAGCTATGAAGAAAACACGAGGAGATCGGGAGCGTCATGGCGTGGAAATAAACTCTGTGGGCTCCGTGGCAAGTTGAGAAGAAGGTGCGTCACGATGGAGAATGAAGCGTCATGGCTAAGAATTCGCCCGACTCAAAGGTGAGGCGCGCGTGAAGCGTGAGAAGCGCACGAAGAGCTAGACACGCTAACCTGGCGCGAGTCAAGAGAAAAGTCCAACACCTCAAATCGGGAAGACGATTAGGAAGCCACTAAACACTCTCTCTAGGCGACAGACGAAGCCCCAAAACATCTAGCAGACGAAGGAAGACGAAGGTGAAAGTCTGTACCTCTTAACAGGCAGTTTCAAATCTTGAAAAGGTTCATGAGAGCATCCAGCTGTTGTTGCAAACCCAACAAAATCTTACAAGTTGGAGAAGCTCTCTTAGGGAGAAGGGCTGAACCTGAGAGAAGGAAAGGAGGGTGGCAGAGACGTTACTTCCTTCTCACAGGGAAGAAGCTCTAGCCCTGCCTTAGCACGACAGGGGGTCGAGTAGCGTCATCATCTGAAAAACACTTTATTCTCTTCTGAGGGAATATCCACGCAAATTTCGGGGAAGAGCACAAACGTCTAGAGGAAGAGGGACGTGAAGCGTCCTCTCCTCTAAGCTTCTCTTAAGAGGGCGAGAGTCCAACCGAGCTCTCAACCCCGAGGCAAGGAGGACGTGTCGGAGGACGAGAAGCAATCCTTCAGGATGCGTGCCTGTGCACGATCCCTGGCAGCCTGGGTGGCGTCAACAGGACCTGCCGAAGGGACGCCAGATCGGAGGGAAGCCCCGTAACCCTCATGCGACTTTCGACATGCCCCCTCCCTGGTCCTGGGAGTTCGACAGAGGTCCAGGCCTAGAGGCATTATAGGGCCGATCTGACGCCCCTCCACAACACTAGGGGCACTAGCACTACTACACTTTGCGTTTGAATTGCATTCACTTTAGTTTCAAGAGCACGCATTGACTCAACACGAGAGCCAGGGCATTACCTTCTGCAGCAACAAACTACAGGGTTAGGACTAAAATTTACTGCAGGGTTACTAGTAGGAGAAAACCCTGACTGTCCATCTATGGATGCACTCTGGAGGAAGATCTCCTCAGCCTATCACGCTCCAATTTAAGCATATAGGCTTCATATTTCTTCCACTCACCCTCAGATAATCCCACACATTCATTATACCGATTATCATAGAGCATTGAACACCCTTACATATCATACATAAAGAGTGAGGAACTATCGAAGTCTTCGATAGCCTCACCTTACATTCACCCAAGCTACAGACTCAATAGCTAGAGGTAAGACATCTTAATTATAAGAAAAGTCAAAAGCAAAATAAAAAACGGTCCACAAAGAGCGTATGCCAAGTCACAGACCCAGTCGAATACCAAAAAACAACCAAAATACTTGACAAAAAATTTCGAAATCCAAATGGCGGAGGAACTGACAACAGGTGTTGACAGTCCGGCGACAGAGAAAATCTGAATAGAAAATGGGAATGGTTCCTGATACCCGCCTCCCAGCAGCGGGAATGGGTACTAACCACCTGCCCGGCCACTGCTTGTGCCGCAGAAAATTTGAAATTCTGTCGGACTTGGAGAATACAGCTATATATATATCTGACAGGTAAGTCTCATGAACAAAAATCATTTTATTATAAAAATACATTTTTGTACATATAACTTACCTGGTAATTATATATATAGCTGATTGGCAAACCTCTGATGGAGGTGGGCCATGGCACCTAATATGAAAAGTCTAGACAAATTGTGAAAATAAAAAACACAATGATGGTTCCTTACCTGTTGAGGTAGCTGATTTGATGGATACTGCCTCTTAATCTGCTATCCTCAACTTGCAAATTCAACTAGGTATATAGACCTGAGGGTTAAGTGCTGAGGGCTACATGCCAGTCGAGGGCTCACCGTGGACTATGCATGATAACCAACAAATAAATGCCCCTGCCCAGGGCGCAGTACACGAAAACACATAAAACAAATCAACTGAAAAAAGAAAAGAGGGTGTCACCAATAACCTGTACCTTAAAAATATTACCCAATATGCAAGACTGTTGGGTACTCCTAGTCACAATGTAACCCCAGACATCCCAGAAAACAACAACGCTAACCTTAAGCAAGAGAAAGCATCACAAGGAAGGATTGACTTCCTTTATTCCCTTACCCAACACCGTGCCAGTCACCACAAACGGTCCCAAAATTACTGCATCCATCATATATTGTCTCAATCTCTCTCAAATAATGAGGACGCGAACACTGACCTACATTTCCAAAATGTAGCTTGAATAATTGAATCTAAGGAAAGATTCCTCTATTATTCCAAAGAGATTGAGACCGCTCTCACCTCAAAGCTTTAACTTTAGAAATTTGCAGCTGCACATCTTGATACCTGGTTATGAGCTTCTACAAAGGTCTCTCATAAAGAAGGAAAGAGCATTCTTAGAAAGAGGCACTACTCAGATCCCTCACAGAACACCAAAGATTAGGAGAGGGACCTGTCACTGCTTGAGTCCTTTAGATATATACTTTTAATGCTCTTATTGGGCATAAAATATCTTTCTTCTTCATCTGGTCCCACCAAATTTCTTCGAGAGACCAGGGATCGAAAAGGATCTCCTTCATGGCTTCAGGACAGTGTCTCATTCTTTGCCAAAAATTTTCAACAATGAAGAACAGACTGCCTTACCCCCTAGAAAACCCAATTCTCTTATCTAGGGCGTTATACTCAACTGACTCTTTGCTGTAACAAAGAGCTTACAAGAAATTGTCTTCCTCGACTCTGAAAGAGCAAGACGATAATGGCTCAAACTTACTGCCCACAAGCCATTTCAAGACCACATCTAAAAACAGGAAACCAATAACTCTCTGGAATTCTTGGATGCTTTCAAACGATCTGATAAGATCTGACAAATCATAATCATTTGAAATATCCAGGCCCTTATGCTAAAGACTGTCGAAAGCATTGCTTCATGGAAGAGCCCTTGATCGAAGTGAAATGAAGACAGCTTCCTATCCACACTCAGATACAGGAGGAAGTCTGCGATCTCTTCTAAAGTGGTCTTAGAAGATGATGTGCCAGTCTTCCTACACCACTCTCTGAAGACTGACCACTTAGCTTGATAAACTGCTGTGGAGGACTGTCTGAGCTCTGTCCTTGGCTCTAGAGACCTTCCTTTTTAACCTCTAGCTCTGAGGCAACATTCGACAGTCTGAACGCAGTTAGCTGAAGAGCGGATAGACCTCCGTGAAATCTTCGGAAGTGAGGCTGTCTGAGTAGATCTACTCTCGTGGTAAAAGCCTCAGGAAGTTTGGTGACGAAGACTTATCAAGTCCAGGAACCATTCCCTTGCTGGCCAAAAATCGGAGCAACCAGTGTCATTTGCATAAAGGACATGGGACAACATTTTTGTTAGAACTGCTCTCAACATCTTGAACGGAGGAAAGGCGTAAACTCCAGACCTGACCAGTCCATCAGCATTGCATCCACGAAGACTGGCCCCTCGTCCGGCACTGGAGAGCAAAAAAGAGGCAGTTGAGTTGTCTTCTTGGTGGCAAACAGATCTATGAGAGGACGACACCATAGATTCCACAGTTGGAGGCAAACTTCTTGATTTAAGATCCACTCTGTTGAGAGTACTTGAAAGCTCCTGCTTAGCTCTAATGTGCCCTCACATTGAGCTTCCCTGGAATGAACCTTGTCATCAACGTCGTTTGGTTCGAACATAAGATCTCTCGCTACCAGGTATTAGCGAGAACGCAGTGGGTCCCCTCCTGCTTTTATTATTATTATGAGAATGTTGTATTGTCTGACTGGACAATCACTGCCTGGTTCCTTACCACCTTCGAAAATTCTAAAGGGCTAAATGAATGGCCTTTTATTAGATTGATGTGCCACCGAAGTTGTTCTCCCTTCCATCGGCCTGCTGTTTCAAACTTGCCTAACGTGGCTCCCCATCCTAGATCTGAAGCGTCTGCACACAAGATGAGGTTGGGGTTCTTTGGGAACAGTGAAATTCCTTCCTGAAGTTTCTCTGGAGAGTTCCACCAACTGAGGTCTGCCTTTATCTCCTCTGAGATTTGAAAAACAAAGAATCCGGGCTCTTCTTCCTGTCCCAGACTTCTCTTAAAAAGAACTGAAGGGGCCTGTAGAATATAGTCTCCCAAACTCAAAACCTGTTCTGGTGGAAGACAAAACCCCAAAAGGCTCATCCACTAAAGACCTAAACTAGATCTTCTTCAGGAAATCTCGCACTTTCAACAGGCACGACTCTACCCTCTCCACCAACAGAGAAGCCTGAAAAACTACTGAGTTCATCTGAACTCCCAAACAGACTAATTCTTGAGATGGCACAGATTGAATGAGAAACTGCCAATTTTACGGTAGTCCCAGTTCTTTGGTTAGAGGAAAAGTCTTTACCAAATCCTTCACACACTCTTTCCTTTGTGTCTTTAATTCAAAATTGAGCCAATCGTCTAAATAAAAACACTGTTCTGATCCCCAACAGATGTAGCCACTTCGCCAATGATGACAAAACTCTGGTGAATACCTGGGGGGCCATCATTTAGGCTGAAGGTCCCCTGAACTGAAACACTTTCGCCTTTGAACACAAGGGCAACTGTTCAAGCAGGATGGATCATGTTTAATTCCATCCTGGAAGGTCGATGGATACCATCAATCTCCTGGAAGAAGGGATGACAGCATTGATTGAGTGGTTTCCATCAGAGAACTTTGTCTTCTTGACAAACAGGTTCAAAATATCACACTATGGCCTCCAGCCTCTGAAATGCCATTGGTACTGCAAAGGATGCCTTGAACAAAATCCTGATGGAGAAAACACAAGGAAACTTTCAACTGTTGCTGAAGATCTCTAAAAATCTGACACCTCTTTCTCTAGAGCACAACATTTCTCTGAGTCTGTAACATAAAAACCATTAAGACCACTGGTTCCCTGGACAAAGGAGGGTCCTTCAAGAATGGAACTGAATAGCCTTCCTTTAAAACCTGTCAGAGACTGTCAATTCTGCTCCAACTTCCCAGACTGTCCAGAAAGCTGACAGTCTGTCTCCTGCACTAATTGAATGAAGGGAGCGCTCTGGCCGGAGGGTTTGAAGATTTTAGGTACAAAACTTACCTCTCCTCTCGATCTGGGAAAGCGATTTGAACAGGGGCTGATTCCACGAAACCATAGACTTGATCTGAGATTTTTCCGTCGGCGTTGTCGGGAGCAACTGTTGAAGGCAACGGTTTAGGCTTCTTGGTGGACTGTGCCAGCAAGTCTTGAGTTCCTTCTGTTGAAGAACTCGATAATCTCAGATACTATTTCCCTCGGAAAAGATGTTTCCTATCTGAAAGGAGCGAACAACAAAGCTGACCTGGGACCGAACTCCTTTAGTGGTGAAAGAACACCAAGCTGCAATCACAAACAAAGAGAAAGTTCCATAGGATCTCTAATGCTCCTGTCGATGCAAGCTAACAAATATGAAAAAGGCTGATCGTCCTGAAATTGTAGTTATCTTTTAGTTTCCTCCCAAGAGCTCCAACCGACCAATCGAGAAAACTTATAATTTCCAAAATCTTAAAAGCATTCTTGCAGAGGTGATCAAATTGATGTGGAAAAGAATACTTTGAAATTTAAGACCGACCTCCAAGCGAATCTACCAAACTAAAATCTCCTTGGGAGGAAGCAATTCTATCAACTGAAAAAGATTCTCCAGTCTCAGGTACCAACCAAACATCAAACCAGGATTTGGGGAAAACAAACAGTCTTCCATGTTCCCTCTTCTCTGCAAGCCACTCCTCCATTTTCTTCAATCCTTTCTTGTGAAATAGAAAGAACTAATTTGGTAGCCAGCTAGTGATAATCGGACTTGAAGGGAGATACTGGTTCTTAAAGGAATCCGGAATCTTCTCAGAAAATACTGAAGGTTGCTTATAGCTGATAAAGGCTTCTCTTTCTCTGGTTGAAAGACCAACCTCATTCATTCTGAAACATCACCACCAGAAATCGGAGAAAGAGCCATTACTTCTAGATGGAGGATGATTAAAAACTTCCGAGGAGAATGCAGCACAGGATCGCTCAAAAGCCGCACATTCGATGAAGGAGCATCCTTATGAAATACAACAACTTGCAGTTCAGTCTAAAATTAAAATGGATCTATTTTCCATAAAGCCGAGAATACTATCAAGCTTGGAATTCATTTCTGCAAAAACAAATCTTGAGGCAGGCGGAAGAAGGAGAATCGAGATACTGAACGAGAGCACATTCAAGGAGTTGGAAATTGACCCAGTCACCAGGAGGAAACAATTTTGGCGCTGGCGCACCAGGATGATCGTGGCGTGGGCGTATCAGTACGCGATGAGGCCAGGCGAAACAAAAATGGCGCATCTAAATATGGTGCTAGATGCATTAATCAGGCTTAACATATACAACAACAACTGGCTAAGACAAACCACTCTCCTCTTACTTCTAAATCTCCGCACTTCCATGACAAAACTCGTCTTGGGAATCGACGGAATCATCCTAAAAACATTTTGGCTCCTCCCAAAACTACCACGGCGAGGAGGCTGATCTTGAAGCGCCACTCTTTTCTTGGGAACTGCCAAAGGAGATGCCAACCTAGACCTCTTGAATGGTCTCAGAGGCATCTTTCCTTGCCAACCTCTCTTAGGCCATCCTCTACCAGGACATAAAATCGAAGACATACACCTGTCCTTGATGTGCCTTTTCTTAGCTAACATCTGCATCCTGGGAAGGAGGACTGCTTGAGGGGCCAACTGCTCTAATGTTTGCAGGTCCCACTCACCTGCCAAAAAGCTTTCAAGTGCCTCCTCCTGGTGCTGGGGAGTTTGACTGAGGTCAGGCCTGAAAAAATGGATGGGCCAGAACAGCCAGCTCCTCCACTGCACTATCACAAGACACTGCACTTTCAACTATGGAAGACTTACTCATCCGCTCCATAACATTGAATCATCACACTAAAACTCCATCTGCGTTTTAAGACTGAAAACGGTATCGGGTTCAGGAATAACGGGTCTGGGATAGCAGATTTGTTAGAAGAATATCAGGGTAATAACAGAAAAAGATAAATCCTGACTATCACGGGAGGATAAAGAGGTAGTCCTAGCTGAAGCTTTTCTAACTCTCTCAATCAAAACCTTCTCAGATAAGCATTTAAAATCTTCCATTCTTCCCCTGACAAATCCTTACATTCTTCACAGGTTAACAATACTCCCAACCATGTCCTCTACACCCCGTCACACACAGAATGAGGGTCAATGGTAATTTTCCCTAATCTAGTTTTGCAGCCCTTGCTTTTACAAAACCTATACACAGAGGACCAGTGTCCGACATAATGCTAAATAAGGAAACAAGATGAAAAAGCTCACCTTATAAACAATGTTGCCAAAGATTCAAATCAAACAATTGTACATCATAAACAATGTCCAATGAAAAAGAAAAAAATCAGCGATAATTCTCTGCTAATTGCAAAAGCTTATTGTGACCACAATGGCAGAAACATATGAAGAGTTTGAGTTATGGTTCCTCTCACTCAATGGGGAAAAGGTGGGTATCCAAATCATCACCATTCTAGCGCTGCCGATTTTCAATTTTCTGCCGTGACGTCAGAGACTACAGCTATATATAATTACCAGGTAAGTTATATGTACAAAAATGTCATTTCCATATAAGTAAAAGAATCATTTTGTACATAAATGACTGTTGCAGGAGGTGGGATGCTGATAACTTCCAATTCATTAATACTAATTGTCAATGTAAAAAATCTAAATTGGTTATCGACGGTTTCCGTTCTATAATCAGCGTGACGAATTACAAAAATCAAAATATCAAAAAATCAGTATAATAGCACTGATCCGTGATTATCAATGCCGATAACCAGGGATCGGAGCCGCCAATAAGTGGGGATCAGCGATGATAACCGGGGATCGGCGTCGATAACTGGAGATCGGCATTGAAAATCCGGTTATCGTCATCACTAGACAAGTGCCGTAAAATTGGATCACCAGTAACCGAGGTCGCCGATAACTAAGGACTGCTTGTAGAAAAAATTGCTAGGATTGGTAAAATGCTTGCCGATTCCTTACCTGTTGATAGAGCTGCTACAGGAAAGTACTGCCTCTGGATGTGCTCATCTCAACCTGCTAAGGTGTGAATTACAGATTAATTTAAAGCTACATCATTGGGATTCTTTGCTGCAGTCAAGGAGCATCAACTAAACACAATTAACAATATTGCAAGCAGTCCTGGGCACAGTACCATGTCCCAAAACCAGAAAACAAACAACACAGTCGCCTAATGCCAACAATTAAAAAGCATTACAACCATAAGAAGATAAACTGATGAGTACTGTACTTCCAAATACATTAATATCACAAATTACAACTCTCGACACTGCTAGTCAAGGTGAAAAATAAAAGGACTGAAAGGAAGACTTCCTACACTCCTATTACAACACCAATAAACAACTGAAACTGGACCCAAGGTACTGCAATTTTCATAGGCAGTTTCACTTTATAAGGTAATTAACCTCAAAACAAGGTTTATCTTGACTTCAAAACTGTTGTTTGGATAACTAGTGAATAAACAAATTATGTCTTTAATTTCCAGGGATGTTGCATTTTCACTTCATGCATTTTTACCTTCACTAAAGGTAAACATCCTCCTTAATCTATGAAGGTAAGCACATCCTATCAGATCTCTCATTAAAAACAGAGCATTTTTATTGAGGGGGAAATGGGCAATTAACCGAGCACAAAATTGCAAAACACCAACGATCTTATCTGTTCTCAAGCAAATAGTATTTTAAACATCCTTATCAGGAAAACAGTCCTTTCCACGTCCTCAGGACCTAGAATATCACCCAGATTCTTTCCAACAACTGTTCAGCTGAGCCAGGGACTGGAGGTTCTCATTTTTTGCTAAAAACTTAAATAAAACTGAGCAGCTGGCTTAACCTGAAAATTTCATGTAACATAGCATGCATCTTACTAATGTGCTTATTGACTAATGCTACTAGTAAGGAACAGTCTTTCTTGTGAGGGTTCCTCAAAACAACAAAAGAGGTTCAAAAATGATTTCAAAGCCACTTTAGGACCACATCCAGATTGCAGGCTACCAGTCTTTCTTCTTTCTGGATTAGTTGTATCAAAGGCTTATGAAATCAGACAGATCTTTATTAGAAGAGATCTAATCCTCTATGTCTAAAAAACTGGCTCAACATTGCTCTGTAACCTTTAAATACAGAGGAAACAGACCTCTGGAAGATTTTAAATAAAATTCCAATCACCAATCTCTGGTTTGACAGTCATCTTAGAACCTCAGATGTTCGCCATTTGCACCAGTCATGGAAGACTGTCCATGGCCTGATAAAACCTTGCTTGCACTTAGGATTGTCCCTGCAATTTGCAACAGCATCAAGCAAAAAAAATTTAAAAAATCCTTTGCTCATACTTTATTAGTTTGACAGTCTGAATGCAGTCAGGGCCAGAAACAGTGTTTGATGGAACTGCAGTAAATGCAGTTGTCTCAGAGAAAAATACGCTTTTGGGGCAACAGTCTTGGAAATAATGTGTATAAAGTTCCAGAGAAATCAGGAACCAGTCCTGTACTGGCCAGAATGGTGCTACTGAATCATCGTTTACATTTCAGTGATTCCAAAACTTGTTTATGACTTTATCACCATCTTGAATGGGGGACTGGCATAAACCTTTAAACAGGGATGAATCTATGAGCAAGAAGGTCATCCATCTTGTAAATCCAGGGCTGCCAAATCAATATAGAAATGAGGTTCTTTGCGAAGATGAACAGATCTAGAACTGGCTCATTAAAAACAGTTTCCACAACTCTAGGCACATTAGGGGATTTATGAATATACCATGAACAGTACCTTGCTCTTTTGATACTTCAGTTCATCCACTAATACAGACTCATGGACATCCACAAAATCCCGAGTTTCTGTTAAAGGATCTGGGATAACCTGAAAGAGTTCTAATCAGCCCTTGAGAAGGGCTCTTGCTGCTCATTGGCAACTCTTAATCATTCCTTCTTCCCCCGTTATCTTGACATAGGACAAACCGTGGTATTGTCATTGGATAGCCACTTTATTTCACTGGACACCTCTGTTGCAACAGTGATAAATACAAATGTATATCACTGTCAATCATTTATTTATATGCCAATCTTTTGAAAAACTTTAGTAAAAAACCTGGGCATGATTGTCTACAATATGACTTGTATTTACTGGGTCTGAGAGCGTCTGAATAAAACACTAGGTCAGGACTCTGGTTAGGAAGGATATTAAGTGACTTTCCTTGTGAGCTGATCTTTGATCTCCAAAGCATTTTTATTTCCTGCATTTTTGGAAAAAAGCATTGGTTCCACTTTTTCTGTTCCAACATATTTTCAGAAAGAACATGGTTTGAATGGAAGACTTCCCAAAAATAAAAAAGGGTTTCTGTGGACAATAAACATCCCTTTGTAACAGGGTCATCCAAATAACAGACAGAACAAAAAGACTGACATGGGAAACAATTTGTCCACTTTCTGAAAAAACCCAAGTGATATCCTTTGTGGGAATCAGAAAACCAGAACTTGAAAACTCAGTGAGTTTATCAAAGATCCCCAAAGATAAGCTATCTCCTGGAATTTAATGTAAACTTGGTTAGCAAAGAAAGTTTAAAACCTTAGCAGGCAGTTTGTTCTAAAAATCTATCGAGGTACCAAAGTGGTGCACGTCAAAACCAGCCAGGTCCTCTCCTTTGCATCTCTGATGATTACATTCTGGGACATGAAAGCAGGCACATAGTATGCCTGCAAAATCATCAATTTTCTCAAGGCAGTGTTGGATCTTCACTACTAACTGGCTCATTTCCAATTTGAATCTTGTTTTCAAATGGGCACTAAAGTTGAGAAAGAATACATGTCAATTTTGCCTAGTAGCCCCCAAACCTTAAACTTAAAACAATGGCAAAATAAAACAAAAGGTAAGATACCAATTGAATGGTAAAAGTGCTGACACTTCTTGGATAAGGGCAGAAGACCATACATTGGACAATCTGCAAAGGAATGCAAATCTGACAGGTGAAGTTGGTATAAACTTAACATACTAAAATTCTGATTGTGAAAACAATCCCTCAAAACTAATCACAATTCAGCTTTCTATGCACAATTAAAGTAATTTTTAAAAAAATATTTTCTGATCCCACAGGAGTGCAGAGGAAAAACCCTCATTTCATTGGAACATGGCTGGCTTAGCTGGTGGACTTCTTGATTTGTCCCAAATGGGGTTTTATGACTTGACTCTGCTTAAGCTTTCCATTTTTCTTTATGCCCCTAAATATTTTCTGAGGTTGAACTGGAGAAACTGTCTACTGAACTAATGTGACAGAGTCTCTCTTCTGTTGAACAGTGCTGATGGAAGAAAGAAGGTCCTTGGTAGACTTTTTCTAAAGATCAGTACAATCTAAACTGGGGATGCAAACAACAGTGTTTCTGATCAAACAATGCAAAATATGGTTCACTGATTTTTGTAAGTGTGTGGGTCTCGTAGGGTAGGAATACAAAAGCTCCCTTTTATTAACCCTTAGTGGACGGATTGAGCTTCAGTGTGAAGTAAAACAGGTTTGGGGAGGTGGACGGACTGAACTTCAATGTGAAGCAGAATTACGCACCACTGTTATGGTAATAATGATTCGAAACAAAGGTGCCAATACTTCTATATGCAATAAATTCACTAATGGCAACTTTTATACAGACGTGAGAGTTAGGCCAGTATCAGTAATGCTTGTGACTTCAAGGGGAAGGTACTGCATCTCTCTCTCTCATGAGTCTTTTGTAAATTTGCTTGTAAATATATGAAGGGGTTGCTGCTGTTTTTGTTTTGTCTTTACGATAGTATGTCAGTTGTAAATGTAATTTTACAAAGAAAATTGCAAAGAAATATTACAAAAGTATGTCAAAGTAAAAAAAGTTACTGAATCTTCCTTCTCATAAATTTATGTGAATATTTTATAACAAATATGCAAAAAATTTGTTACTGCTTTTATTTATCTGTTTTGATATTGTGTGAGCAGTAATAATAATTTTACAAAATCAAAAAACTTATTTATTAGAAAAACCACAAAGTTGGTAAAATTTATGATTGCCTTGTAAATGAGGCCCCACAAGGGATTGTAAATAGTCATTTTCAACTTCTCATGGAAGGTGGGGAAAATTTTTTTAGAATTTTTTTATTTATACAGTGTGAATGTACGTGTCATTCTCTTTCCATTGATGTGATTTTTTTTTTTCATTTTGCCGACCTCAAAGTTTCCCCGGTCTGGGGTGTTGCACATTGATAAATTATGCTGTCCCTTAAGGGTTAAGAATACCCATGGCAAAAAGCGAGGATAATTCCAAAGAACCGTCTCTTATACCTTTATCAAGGCATTTGAACGTTTTGTTCAACTAGATTGAAGAAATGTTTTTGTTTCTACAGTAAACGCCCCGTATTCGCGTTCTCACAATTCGCGGACTCACGTATTCGTGGAGTTCTCTGTGGAACATATCTACTCATTATTCACGGAAAAATCACCCATTCGCAGTATTTTTCACAGAGAAATATTCGCTAATTATTGTATTTTCATATTTTCATGACTACATGCACTTTTTGTGATAAAACTATTAAAATACTCAGGTATAAGCAATTTTAGCGGGTTTTTCTTGTGTTTAAACTATAAAATAGGCAGTTCTAAGTGTTTTCAGAGGGGTTTTAAGTATTCGCGGATTTTAGCTACTCGTGGAGGGTTGCGGTACGCATTCCCCGGGAATATGGGGGGTTTACTGTATTCACTTTAGTACTTCAAGTTATCTTATAAAATATGTGTGATTTTCCTCAGAAGCATGTGTTAGGAGTCCTTGTAGACATTATTTGCTTTAGTTTAGCCAGGACCTGCCAGAGTCAGCTGGGTAGTTGGCCAAGACTGTGATGGAACTTATAAACACAAAAAGGGCTTAAAAGAAAGAACACAAAACCAAGACATAGAAAACAGAGAAAAACTATGTGGGGCCATACAGCGTGATTGGTGCCAGATGTTTGCTCTGAATCCCTGATGCCTGTGAAGAAGCGAGTGGCGTATCTCAAACGTAAAAAATATGTGGTCAGCGCTTTAAGTGAATCAATTAATAAAGGACAGAAGTTAATTGAAATAACGCTTGAGGGCTATGATGCAGATGGTCTGTGGGCGTTCTGATGCCATTGAAATCTATGAAACCCTCAATCTAACAGCAAAGAGAAAATGAATGTGAACATTAATGGAAAGAAGCCCATAAATTGAAACTTGAAAAATTTACTAGAGATGGCCATGACTCTTGAAAGAGCAGGCAGTGAGAAGTCAGGCACCAAGAATGATTTATGAACTTGTAAATTTTAGACTGCCCAAAGACGAAGTGAATATTCTAAGTCCCAGTCACAGACTTATAGGGTAATTCAAGTGCCTAAAATAAAGTTTCAACCATTACCTTACCCAAGATAACAGGTGGAAGAATTTATAACTTTTTAAGACACTACTGTAAATAAATGTATAAGGAAAACATATTTTATTCAAAAACCAAGATTTTGAAACACTCTGTATCACCAAGATAGCTGACATCTAAGCATGA